>NW_018745683.1:0-45783 GCF_001683475.1 Chenopodium quinoa | reverse complement strand
CTGACAGATAACCCTTCAGATGACTCTACCAGCCGGCCCGACTACAACCAATACGCCAAGAGAATGGTCAAGACTCTGACCCGTTCTGAAAAGGAGGCGGTGCCGGCTGTACACCAGGTTAACCTGGATCGCATCAACTCTCTTCTTGCTGAGGTAAATAACCCGAATGCCCTATGCTTGTCTCAAGCTCTGCTTTTGCCGGATGAGTAGTAATTATCATCATTAGTTCTAACTCCTTTTCCGGTTGGTACCATAGGTGATGCTGAGAGTGGACGGGCTCCGAGTCCCCTTGCGTAAAAAGCAAGAGGAGGTAAGAGACGCTCAGAAGCGTGCCCTTGACCTAATTGACGTTAGTCAATTTCACAGTATTAAATATGATTTGGCAACTAAAGAGAGAGAGTTGCAATATGAGGAATTACTGAAAGAGGCTGTGCTGGCTGGGGATGAGGCCAAGAAGAAAGTTGATGAACTTGAGCTCAAGGTCAAGGACCTCCAGGCTGATCTCAGAGCTCTAGAAGGAGCTGACAAGGAAAATGCCAACCTCCGCCAGAAGAACAGCGAGCTGACTGTCCAACTCACTAATATTCAGGCGGCCCACAAAAAGGAGCTGAACGAGGAACTCAGCCGCCTGATTACAGAGAATGAAGCCGACTGCGAGGAGCGCATGAAGCTGGCTTGGGACCTCATCCATCCGGACTCTGACTTTGACTATTTCAACCTCCGTTACTTGTATGCTTCTGAAGTTTATGAAGCTCGAGTACTCGGCACTCCTGCCCCTCCTCCTTTCGACGAGTGGGCTGAGAAGGTTAGGGTCAGAGCCGGATGGGGTGCCAATGGGAAACCAGCCGGAGCAGCTGCAGGAGCAGACGCTGAAACTCAGGTTGGGCAAGCTCAAGGTTGGAGCAGCCTCAGCAACAAGAGCAACAGCAAGATTGATATTTTCTTTCTTTTTTTACCGGCCTGCGTGCCGTGTATTTTTCGATGTATCTTTCCCGCCAGGGGTCCGGCTAACATTTCAATTAATCTATTAACCGACACAGTCGGGTTTTCTATCTATTATTTGCAATTTTTTTTTTATATGCATTTTTACAAGTATTTCAGCCCGTTCTATATATGCCGGATGAAGAAGAGATACCACAATATGCCCCTGAAATGGCTACCTGTTTACCCCAACGGTAGACAGGCAGTCGTTTCATGGAAGCCGGATGGGGGGTCAGTGACTGACCTAACCTTGCCCGTCTGGTACAATTATATATAGGATGGATGTAAAACCGTTTAGGTGGTTACGGTGGCCCATTAGGAATTTCATTTTTCCGGATGGCTCTAAAGTGGTCATAGGCCTTTTGAGCGGCTGATCAGTGTAAACGGTCACCGGATGTGCTAAAAAATACGGTTTCAGCCGCTTGACTGCTTTGAACAAAGCCAGACCGAATTTTTTCGATCATGGGATAACGAAGTTCAGCATTCCGGAGTACATGGCTTATAAAGTATACCGGGAGCTGATTACCGTCTCTCTCAGCAAGGAGGACGGCGCTCAAGGAGTGATCCGAGAACGGCCAAGTACATGTAGAGAGCCTCCTAGGGTAAGGGACTCACCAATCTTGGCAATGAATGCAGGTGTTGCTTCAGCCGTTGAAATGCCGCCTCAGCCTCTTCACCCCATTCAAACCTTGACCTCTTTTTGATTGCTTGAAAGAAATACAGGCACTTGTCACCTGACCGGCTGAGGAATCTCCCAGTGCCGCCAGCAACCGGTAAGCTTTTGAGCCTCCCTGACGGTACGTGGCGACTGCATGTCAATCACCGCCTGTACTTTGTCCGATTGGCTTCTATGCCCCTCTGATCAATCAAAAATCCAAGAAACTTCCCGACTCAACTCCAAAGACGCATTTTTTAGGATTTAACATGACTTTATGCCGTCTGAGGTGTGAGAGTTTCTCGGAGGTCGCTAGATGATTCGCCTGCAGCTTTGATTTGACAATCATGTCATCAATGTACACCTCCACGTTCCTTCCAATCTGATCATAAAAGACCGAGTTCATCATTCGCTGGAAAGTAGCAGGCGCATTCTTCAACCCAAACGGCATCACCTTGTAGCAATATAGCCCTTGATCTGTGACGAAAGCCGTCTTCTCTTGGTCTTTCTTCCACAAGGGTATCTGATGGAAGCCGGAATAGGCGTCCATGAAACTCATCAGGGCATGGCCGGCTGTAGAGTCTACCAAATGATCTATCTTTGGAAGCGGGTAGCTATCCTTTGGACAAGCCCTGTTGAGGTCCGTGTAATCTACACACATCCGCCAGGTTCCATTCGGCTTTTTCACAAGGACGACATTGGCTACCCAATCCGGGTAGTAACATTGCCGGATGAATCCAGCATTCAAGAGTTTCTTGACCTCGGTTGCTGCCGCCTGGGACCTTTCCTCGCCATGGTTCCGTTTCTTTTGCCTGACCGGCTTCTTCTTAGGATCCACAGCGAGTCTATGTACAGCAAGATCCGGACTTACACCCGGCATCTCTTCTACTTCAAAGGCAAACACATCTTTGAACTCCTTCAGCAAAAGGAGCAAACCTGATCCCAAACTTTCAAACGCAGTCGTTCCAACCTTGACGGTTCTGTCTGGCCGACTGTCTTCAAGGACAACATCAATTATTTCTCCTGCCGGCTGAGGGCGAAGGACGTTTGTCCTCTCCCCGGACAGTGATTGCTATTGTTTCTCCTTCACAGGCGCCAGTTGGTCCGCCTTCCTCTTTTTTACCGGCTGGCTTTGTAGCCGGTAAGCTTTGATCACAGTCGTCAAGTTCAACAATTTCTTTCTCTTGACCGCTTGTGCCAAGCGTTGGTTTGATGTCCGAGAGGTAACACTCTCTCGCCATCTTTTGGTCCCCACTCAAGGAACCGACTGTGCCATCATCCCTTTCAAACTTTTATCAACATTAGAGATGGGATGATGACTGCCTTTGAGAGGTTAAGGGTTGGACGGCCAATAATCAGATTGTAGGCAGTCAGCTCTTCTACAACAAGAAACTTGACAACCATATGCCGGCCCTTACCCTTCTCTCCGAACCGGATGGGTAGATCAATCATGCCCACCGGATGTACTACTCCTCCCCCAAAACCTACAAGAGGGTATGAGGCCGGAAGCATGCTACTGGGCTTATACTTGAGTTTCTCCAAGCACCGGTAGCTGATGAGGTCGGATGAGCTCCCGGTATCAATCAAGATCCGGCCAACTCTTTGATTGGCGATTTTGCACTCGATGACTATGGGGTCATCATGAGGCCGCCTGACCTCGCCCCTATCTCTCTCGGAGATGTTAACTTCCGGAAATGAATATTCAGACGACTGGCCCTCATCCACTGAGTTGACCAGTTTCCGAATGTTGTCTTTTGTGCCCCGGATGGTAGGCCCACCTCCCGCAAATCCACCGGCTATGGTCAGGATGGTTCCCGCAAATCGACTGGCCAACTCTTGCTTGTTTAGGTGTACCCCTTGACTTGGAAAGATAAGATTTGAGAGCCCCCTCATCAGCGAGCCGGTCGAAGAGCCGCCTGAGGCTAAAGCAACCCTCAGTGTCGTGGCCAATTTCCTCGTGAAAAAGACAATATTTGCTCTTATCCCGGGCGCTTAGAGGACTCTTCATAGGAGACGGTTTTTCAAGATTCAACCGGTCCTTTACTTCATTGAGAATGGAGGCACAGTCCTTGTTGAACTCGTACTTTGGCACATACGGATCCGACCTCTTCCTTTTCTGGAAAGGTTGTCCGGATGAGTCTGCCGCCCATACCCCTTTCTCTTGTCTTCCTTTTTGGCCGACTGGGTAGGCCGATTCTCTTTTTTATCGGATCTTTTGTAATCCGTTGGAAGTTTAACAGCACACAATTCCACTGCCTGAATGTAGGCCTCCGCCTTCATGAGTGCCTCGTGAAGAGTGGAGACCCTCTTCCTAACCAAGTCAAACTTAAAAGTTGATCCATCTTTTAAGCCTTTGAAGAAATCAGTATAGGCAACGTCATCAAACAATCCATGGATTTGGATCCTCATCAGGTTAAACCGCCTGACATATGACCGGAGCCCCTCTTTGTCTCCCTGTTGTATTGCCCCTAGATCAAGGCTTGTTTTCTTGGCAGGGATGTTCATAGAAAAGTTGGACGTAAACCAGTAGGCCAAGGTCCTGAAATTATTGATGCATCCGGCTGGGAGGTTACCAAACCAACGTTGAGCAATCCCTTTCAACGTAGCCGGGAATCACCGGCACCATGCGGCATCATCCAAACCCTGCAAATACATCAGGTTGGTGTATGCCATAAGGTGATCTTCCGGATTGGTGGTACCGTCGTAGGCGCCTACCAACACGTTTTTTATTTTAGACGGCTGGGTCATCTCGGTGATTTCTCTGGAGAACGCCGTTGGCTGTTCCCCAAGGTTGAGCAGCCGGAGCTGCCAGTCCATAGGCTGGACGGGCGACTGATGCTGCCCCCCGAAAATACCTGCCTGTGCATAGGGGGATCCAAAGGGCGTATACGGTGTTCCATGCACTGCCGGTTGGATCATATGGGGGCCGGATCGAGCGGAAACCTCGCCCGTCCGGCTGTCATTGTTTGTTCTCGAGTGCCTTCCTGAGGTGGCATTGAAGCTGTCTCGAAAGGTCGATGTTGATGCCGACTCGGATCGCTGAGTCTTTTTATCTTGGATGAGCGTCCGGGCATCAGAATAGACTTTCTTGGTTCCATCCGGCTGAATGTGCCGGACGGGCTTTCCGACTCCATCTATAGGAGTGTGCATCTTTGAGAAATCAAAGAGCCTAGCTGGCATGTCTGACTTCGGATGTGGGGTAGATGCTCTACCCTTTACTGTTTTGGCTGTCTTTTTACCGTGACGCCTTTCTTCCGCCAGACCCTTACGGGGGCCGGCTGTGTAGTCCAGAAGGCCTTTGATCTCTCCTTTGAAGCTCATCATCATATTCATGAGCTCATTTCTGGAGACTGGGGAGTCTCCAGCGGTAGAGGTTAACCCAAGCGGCCCCCGTAGTTGGCTTGCTAGGAGCCGTCTGGTTCCCTTCCCGTTCTCTCTTATCTTTGGAACGGGTGTTCTTGGTCCTCAAAGAGCCATCCGCAGCAGTGTAGGCTTCCAAGTCATAGTTATCGGCTGTATCTTGGTCCGAATGGACCTCAACCTCCCCAGTAGGCAGATTGCCTTTACCAGGTAGTATAGGCTCAGATGTCATCTAGAAAGTACTCTCCCCAAAGACGGCGCCAGATGTTTGGGGGTCTTTTATGTCCTTCGGGAGAGTTACAATTTCCTAGCAGACTTCCTTCTTACGCCTGTACCTGCACCTAGCAGACTTCCTTCGTACGCCTGTACCTGCACAAGTAACGGAGACTCCGGATGGGGGTGGGAGTTCCGCCTCCGAAGATTAAGTTAGTATCTTTTCGAAGTGGAATAAGAACAGTAAAAGCTTCTCGGTTCGAGAGCGTTTCAGTAGGTTTGGGCTTTGTTTGTTTTTTTTTTTGTGGTTGCAATTAATGTGTGTCATAAATGAGGTCTACCCTTACTATTTATAGTAAGGGAGAACTGTACCTCAATTAGGGTATAAGGGACACGTGTCTGCAAAGGGATTGGGCCTTTGCAGACCGTTTAAAGATTGACACGTGTCAAGCCTTTATTGGGCCACGTGTCTTAGGGTATTTTCACCCTAAACATGAATGATTTTGACTTTCACTTGATTTAAATACCTTTTTTGAATGCGTTTGACTTTCATTTGATTCAAATAGCATTTCTTGAATGTGTTTGACTTTCATTTGGTTCAAATAGCTTTGTTTAAATGTGTTTGACTTTCATTTGATTCAATTAGCTTTGCTTGAACGTGGTTAACTTTCAATTGAGTCAATTTGCTTTGTTGAATGCATTTGACTTTCATTTAATTCAAAAAGCTTTGTTTGAATGTTTTTGACTTTCATTTGATGCAATTAGCTTTGTCTGAATGTGTTTGACTTTCGTTTGATTAAATTATCTTTTTTGAATGCATTTGACTTTCATTTGATTCAGATAGCATTGTTTGAATGTGTTTAACTTTCATTTGATTCAAATCGCTTTGTTTGAATGTGTTTGCCTTCCATTGGATTTAATTAGCTTTGTTTGAATGTGGTTGGCTTTTAATTGATTCAATTTGATCTGTTGAATGCATTTTACTTTCATTTGATTCAAAAAGATTTGTTTGAATGTGTTTGACTTTCATATGATTCAATTAGTATCGTTGAATGCATTTGACAATCATTTGATTCAAAAAGCTATGTTTGAATTTGTTTGACTTTCACTTGATTCAATTAGCTTTTTTGAACTCATTTGACTTTCTTTGGTTTCAAAAAGCTTTGTTTGAATGTGTTTGAATTTCACTTGATTTAAATTAGCTTTGTTTGAATGTGGTTAACTTTCATTTGATTTGATTAGCTTTGTTTGAATGTGGTTGACTTTCACTTGATTTAATTAGGTTTGTTAGAATGCCATTGACTTTCGTTTGATTCAATTAGGTTTGTTACAATGCCATTGACTTTCATTTGATTCAATTAGCTTTGTTGAATGCATATGACTTTCATTTGATTCAAAAAGCTTTGTTTGAATGTGTTTGACTTTCATTTGATTCAATTAGCATCGTTGAACACATTTGACAGTCATTTGATTCAAAAAGCTTTGTTTGAATTACCTAGACTTTCACTTGATTCAATTAGCTTTATTGAATGCATTTAACTTTCATTTGATTTAAAAAGCTTTGTTTAAATATAATTGACTTTCACTTGATTTAATTACTTTTTTTTAATTGCATTTGACTTTCAGTTGATTCAAAAAGATTTGTTTGAATGTGCTTGACTTTCATATGATTCAATTAGCATCGTTGAACGGATTTGACAATCATTTGATTCAAAAAGCTTTGTTTGACTTTCACTTGATTCAAATCGCTATTTTGAATGCATTTTGAATTTCATTTGATTGAAAAAGCTTTGTTTGAATGTGTTTGATTTTCATTTGATTAAATTAGCTTTGTTTGAATGTGATTGACTTTCATTTGAATCAATTAGCTTTGTTTAATGCATTTGACTTTCATTTAATTCAAAAAGCTTTGTTTGAATGTGTTTGACTTTAATCTGATTTAAATAGCTTTGTTTGAATGTTTTTTTACTTTCACTTGATTTAAATACCTTTTTTGAATGCGTTTGACTTTCATTTGATTCAAATAGCATTTCTTGAATGTGTTTGACTTTCATTTGAATCAAATAGCTTTGTTAAAATGTGTTTGACTTTCATTTGATTCAATTAGCTTTGCTTGAATGTGGTTAACTTTCAATTGAGTCAATTTGCTTTGTTGAATGCATTTGACTTTCATTTGATTCAAAAAGTTTTGTTTGACTGTCATATGATTCAATTAGCCTCGTTGAATGCATTTGACAATCATTTTTTTCAAAAGGCTTTGTTTGAATTCTTTGGACTTTTACTTGATTCAATTAGCTTTTTTGAAAGCATTTTCTTTCATATGATTTAATTAGCTTTGTTTGAATGTTTTTGACTTTCATTTGATGCAATTAGCTTTGTCTGAATGTGTTTGACTTTCGTTTGATTTAATTATCTTTTTTGAATGCATTTGACTTTCATTTGATTCAGATAGCATTGTTTGAATGTGTTTGACTTTCATTTGATTCAAATAGCTTTGTTTGAATGTGTTTGCCTTCCATTGGATTTAATTAGCTTTGTTTGAATGTGGTTGGCTTTTATTTGATTCAATTTGATCTGTTGAATGCATTTGACTTTCATTTGATTCAAAAAGATTTGCTTGAATGTGTTTGACTTTCATATGATTCAATTAGTATCGTTGAATGCATTTGACAATCATTTAATTTAAAAAGCTATGTTTGAATTTGTTTGACTTTCACTTGATTCAATTAGCTTTTTTGAACTCATTTGACTTTCTTTGGATTCAAAAAGCTTTGTTTGAATGTGTTTGAATTTCACTTGATTTAAATTAGCTTTGTTTGAATGTGGTTAACTTTCATTTGATTTGATTAGCTTTGTTTGAATGTGGTTGACTTTCATTTGATTTAATTAGGTTTGTTAGAATGCCATTGACTTTCGTTTGATTCAATTAGGTTTGTTACAATGCCATTGACTTTCATTTGAGTCAATTAGCTTTGTTGAATGCATATGACTTTCATTTGATTCAAAAACCTTTGTTTGAATGTGTTTGACTTTCATTTGATTCAATTAGCATCGTTGAACACATTTGACAGTCATTTGATTCAAAAAGCTTTGTTTGAATTACCTAGACTTTCACTTCATTCAATTAGCTTTTTTGAATGCATTTAACTTTCATTTGATTTAAAAAGCTTTGTTTAAATGTAATTGACTTTCACTTGATTTAATTACTTTTTTTTAATTGCATTTGACTTTCAGTTGATTCAAAAAGATTTGTTTGAATGTGCTTGACTTTCATATGATTCAATTAGCATCGTTGAACGGATTTGACAATCATTTGATTCAAAAAGCTTTGTTTGACTTTCACTTGATTCAAATCGCTATTTTGAATGCATTTGAATTTCATTTGATTGAAAAAGCTTTGTTTGAATGTGTTTGATTTTCATTTGATTAAATTAGCTTTGTTTGAATGTGATTGACTTTCATTTGAATCAATTAGCTTTGTTTAATGCATTTGACTTTCACTTAATTCAAAAAGCTTTGTTTGAATGTGTTTGACTTTAATTTGATTCAAATAGCTTTGTTTGAATGATTTTTGACTTTCACTTGATTTAAATACCTTTTTTGAATGCGTTTGACTTTCATTTGATTCAAATAGCATTTCTTGAATGTGTTTGACTTTCATTTGGTTCAAATAGCTTTGTTTAAATGTGTTTGACTTTCATTTGATTCAATTAGCTTTGCTTGAATGTGGTTAACTTTCAATTGAGTCAATTTGCTTTGTTGAATGCATTTGACTTTCATTTGATTCAAAAAGTTTTGTTTGACTGTCATATGACTCAATTAGCCTCGTTGAATGCATTTGACAATCATTTGATTCAAAAAGCTTTGTTTGAATTCTTTGGACTTTTACTTGATTCAATTAGCTTTTTTGAAAGCATTTGACTTTCATATGATTCAATTAGCTTTGTTTGAATGTTTTTGACTTTCATTTGATGCAATTAGCTTTGTCTGAATGTGTTTGACTTTCGTTTGATTTAATTATCTTTTTTGAATGCATTTGACTTTCATTTGATTCAGATAGCATTGTTTGAATGTGTTTGACCTTCATTTGATTCAAATAGCTTTGTTTGAATGTGTTTGCCTTCCATTGGATTTAATTAGCTTTGTTTGAATGTGGTTGGCTTTTATTTGATTCAATTTGATCTGTTGAATGCATTTGACTTTCATTTGATTCAAAAAGATTTGTTTGAATGTGTTTGACTTTCAAATGATTCAATTAGTATCGTTGAATGCATTTGACAATCATTTGATTGAAAAAGCTATGTTTGAATTTGTTTGACTTTCACTTGATTCAATTAGCTTTTTTGAACTCATTTGACTTTCTTTGGATTCAAAAAGCTTTGTTTGAATGTGTTTGAATTTCACTTGATTTAAATTAGCTTTGTTTGAATGTGGTTAACTTTCATTTGATTTGATTAGCTTTGTTTGAATGTGGTTGACTTTCACTTGATTTAATTAGGTTTGTTAGAATGCCATTGACTTTCGTTTGATTCAATTAGGTTTGTTACAATGCCATTGACTTTCATTTGATTCAATTAGCTTTGTTGAATGCATATGACTTTCATTTGATTCAAAAAGCTTTGTTTGAATGTGTTTGACTTTCATTTGATTCAATTAGCATCGTTGAACACATTTGACAGTCATTTGATTCAAAAAGCTTTGTTTGAATTACCTAGACTTTCACTTGATTCAATTAGCTTTATTGAATGCATTTAACTTTCATTTGATTTAAAAAGCTTTGTTTAAATATAATTGACTTTCACTTGATTTAATTACTTTTTTATAATTGCATTTGACTTTCAGTTGATTCAAAAAGATTTGTTTGAATGTGCTTGACTTTCATATGATTCAATTAGCATCGTTGAACGGATTTGACAATCATTTGATTCAAAAAGCTTTGTTTGACTTTCACTTGATTCAAATCGCTATTTTGAATGCATTTGAATTTCATTTGATTGAAAAAGCTTTGTTTGAATGTGTTTGATTTTCATTTGATTAAATTAGCTTTGTTTGAATGTGATTGACTTTCATTTGAATCAATTAGCTTTGTTTAATGCATTTGACTTTCATTTAATTCAAAAAGCTTTGTTTGAATGTGTTTGACTTTTATTTGATTCAAATAGCTTTGTTTGAATGTTTTTTTACTTTCACTTGATTTAAATACCTTTTTTGAATGCGTTTGACTTTCATTTGATTCAAATAGCATTTCTTGAATGTGTTTGACTTTCATTTGGTTCAAATAGCTTTGTTTAAATGTGTTTGACTTTCATTTGATTCAATTAGCTTTGCTTGAATGTGGTTAACTTTCAATTGAGTCAATTTGCTTTGTTGAATGCATTTGACTTTCATTTGATTCAAAAAGTTTTGTTTGACTGTCATATGATTCAATTAGCCTCGTTGAATGCATTTGACAATCATTTGATTGAAAAAGCTTTGTTTGAATTCTTTGGACTTTTACTTGATTCAATTAGCTTTTTTGAAAGCATTTGACTTTCATATGATTTAATTAGCTTTGTTTGAATGTTTTTTACTTTAATTTGATGCAATTAGCTTTGTCTGAATGGTTTTGACTTTCGTTTGATTTAATTATCTTTTTTGAATGTATTTGACTTTCATTTGATTCAGATAGCATTGTTTGAATGTGTTTGACTTTCATTTGATTCAAATAGCTTTGTTTGAATGTGTTTGCCTTCCATTGGACTTAATTAGCTTTGTTTGAATATGGTTGGCTTTTAATTTATTCAATTTGATCTGTTGAATGCATTTGACAATCATTTGATTCAAAAAGCTATGTTTGAATTTGTTTGACTTTCACTTGATTCAATTAGCTTTTTTGAACTCATTTGACTTTCTTTGGATTCAAAAAGCTTTGTTTGAATGTGTTTGAATTTCACTTGATTTAAATTAGCTTTGTTTGAATGTGGTTAACTTTCATTTGATTCGATTAGCTTTGTTTGAATGTGGTTGACTTTCATTTGATTTAATTAGGTTTGTTAGAATGCATTGACTTTCGTTTGATTTAATTAGGTTTGTTAGAACGCCATTGACTCTCGTTTGATTCAAATAGCATTTCTTGAATGTGTTTGACTTTCATTTGATTCGATTAGCTTTGTTTGAATGTGGTTAACTTTCATTTGATTCAATTAGCTTTATTTGAATGTGGTTGACTTTCATTTGATTCAATTAGGTTTGTTAGAATGCCATTGACTTTCTTTTGATTCAATTAGGTTTATTAGAATGCCATTGACTTTCATTTGATTCAATTAGCTTTGTAAGAATGCCATTGACTTTCTGTTGATTCAATTAGCTTTGTTGAATGCATATTACTTTCATTTGATTCAAAAAGCTTTGTTTGAATGTGTTTGACTTTTATTTGATTCAATTAGCATCGTTGAACGCATTTGACGGTCATTTTATTCAAAAAGCTTTGTTTGAATTACTTAGACTTTCACTTGATTCAATTAGCTTTTTTGAATGCATTTAACTTTCATTTGATTTAAAAAGCTTTGTTTAAATGTAATTGACTTTCACTTGATTTAATTACTTTTTTTTAAATGCATTGGACTTTCTGTTGATTCAAATAGATTTGTTTGAATGTGCTTGACTTTCATATGATTCAATTAGCATCGTTGAACGGATTTGACAATCATTTGATTCAAAAAGCTTTGTTTGACTTTCACTTGATTCAAATCTCTATTTTGAATGCATTTGAATTTCATTTGATTGAAAAAGCTTTGTTTGAATGTGTTTGATTTTCATTTGATTAAATTAGCTTTGTTTGAATGTGATTGACTTTCATTTGAATCAATTAGCTTTGTTTAATGCATTTGACTTTCATTTAATTCAAAAAGCTTTGTTTGAATGTGTTTGACTTTAATTTGATTCAAATAGCTTTGTTTGAATGTTTTTTACTTTCACTTGATTTAAATACCTTTTTTGAATGCGTTTGACTTTCATTTGATTCAAATAGCATTTCTTGAATGTGTTTGACTTTCATTTGGTTCAAATAGCTTTGTTTAAATGTGTTTGACTTTCATTTGATTCAATTAGCTTTGCTTGAATGTGGTTAACTTTCAATTGAGTTAATTTGCTTTGTTGAATGCATTTGACTTTGATTTGATTCAAAAAGTTTTGTTTCACTGTCATATAATTCAATTAGCCTCGTTAAATGCATTTGACAATCATTTGATTCAAAAAGCTTTGTTTGAATTCTTTGGACTTTTACTTGATTCAATTAGCTTTTTTGAAAGCATTTGACTTTCATATGATTTAATTGTCTTTGTTTGAATGTTTTTTACTTTCATTTGATGCAATTAGCTTTGTCTGAATGTGTTTGACTTTCGTTAGATTTAATTATCTTTTTTGAATGCATTTGACTTTCATTTGATTCAGATAGCATTGTTTGAATGTGTTTGACTTTCATTTGATTCAAATAGCTTTGTTTGAATGTGTTTGCCTTCCTTTGGATTTAATTAGCTTTGTTTGAATGTGGTTGGCTTTTAATTGATTCAATTTGATCTGTTGAATGCATTTGACTTTCATTTGATTCAAAAAGATTTGTTTGAATGTGTTTGACTTTCATATGATTCAATTAGTATCGTTGAATGCATTTGACAATCATTTGATTCAAAAAGCTATGTTTGAATTTGTTTGACTTTCACTTGATTCAATAAGCTTTTTTGAACTCATTTGACTTTTTTTTGAACTCAGTTGACTTTCGTTTGATTCAATTAGGTTCGTTAGAATGCCATTGACTTTCGTTTGATTCAATTTGCTTTGTTTGAATGCCATTGACTTTCATTTGATTCAATTAGCTTTGTTGAATGCATATGACTTTCATTTGATTCAAAAAGCTTTGTTTGAATGTGTTTGACTTTCATTTGATTCAATTAGCATCGTTGAACACATTTGACAGTCATTTGATTCAAAAAGCTTTGTTTGAATTACCTAGACTTTCACTTGATTCAATTAGCTTTTTTGAATGCATTTAACTTTCATTTGATTTAAAAAGCTTTGTTTAAATGTAATTGACTTTCACTTGATTTAATTACTTTTATTTAATTGCATTTGACTTTCAGTTGATTCAAAAAGATTTGTTTGAATGTGCTTGACTTTCATACGATTCAATTAGCATCGTTGAACGGATTTGACAATCATTTGATTCAAAAAGCTTTGTTTGACTTTCACTTGATTCAAATCGCTATTTTGAATGCATTTGAATTTCATTTGATTGAAAAAGCTTTGTTTGAATGTGTTTGATTTTCATTTGATTAAATTAGCTTTGTTTGAATGTGATTGACTTTCATTTGAATCAATTAGCTTTGTTTAATGCATTTGACTTTCATTTAATTCAAAAAGCTTTGTTTGAATGTGTTTGACTTTAATTTGATTCAAATAGCTTTGTTTGAATGTTTTTTACTTTCACTTGATTTAAATACCTTTTTTGAATGCGTTTGACTTTCATTTGATTCAAATAGCATTTCTTGAATGTGTTTGACTTTCATTTGGTTCAAATAGCTTTGTTTAAATGTGTTTGACTTTCATTTGATTCAATTAGCTTTGCTTGAATGTGGTTAACTTTCAATTGAGTTAATTTGCTTTGTTGAATGCATTTGACTTTCATTTGATTCAAAAAGTTTTGTTTCACTGTCATATAATTCAATTAGCCTCGTTAAATGCATTTGACAATCATTTGATTCAAAAAGCTTTGTTTGAATTCTTTGGACTTTTACTTGATTCAATTAGCTTTTTTGAAAGCATTTGACTTTCATATGATTTAATTGTCTTTGTTTGAATGTTTTTTACTTTCATTTGATGCAATTAGCTTTGTCTGAATGTGTTTGACTTTCGTTAGATTTAATTATCTTTTTTGAATGCATTTGACTTTCATTTGATTCAGATAGCATTGTTTGAATGTGTTTGACTTTCATTTGATTCAAATAGCTTTGTTTGAATGTGTTTGCCTTCCTTTGGATTTAATTAGCTTTGTTTGAATGTGGTTGGCTTTTAATTGATTCAATTTGATCTGTTGAATGCATTTGACTTTCATTTGATTCAAAAAGATTTGTTTGAATGTGTTTGACTTTCATATGATTCAATTAGTATCGTTGAATGCATTTGACAATCATTTGATTCAAAAAGCTATGTTTGAATTTGTTTGACTTTCACTTGATTCAATTAGCTTTTTTGAACTCATTTGACTTTTTTTGTTGAACTCAGTTGAACTTTCGTTTGATTCAATTAGGTTCGTTAGAATGCCATTGACTTTCGTTTGATTCAATTTGCTTTGTTTGAATGCCATTGACTTTCATTTGATTCAATTAGCTTTGTTGAATGCATATGACTTTCATTTGATTCAAAAAGCTTTGTTTGAATGTGTTTGACTTTCATTTGATTCAATTAGCATCGTTGAACACATTTGACAGTCATTTGATTCAAAAGCTTTGTTTGAATTACCTAGACTTTCACTTGATTCAATTAGCTTTTTTGAATGCATTTAACTTTCATTTGATTTAAAAAGCTTTGTTTAAATGTAATTGACTTTCACTTGATTTAATTACTTTTATTTAATTGCATTTGACTTTCAGTTGATTCAAAAAGATTTGTTTGAATGTGCTTGACTTTCATACGATTCAATTAGCATCGTTGAACGGATTTGACAATCATTTGATTCAAAAAGCTTTGTTTGACTTTCACTTGATTCAAATCGCTATTTTGAATGCATTTGAATTTCATTTGATTGAAAAAGCTTTGTTTGAATGTGTTTGATTTTCATTTGATTAAATTAGCTTTGTTTGAATGTGATTGACTTTCATTTGAATCAATTAGCTTTGTTTAATGCATTTGACTTTCATTTAATTCAAAAAGCTTTGTTTGAATGTGTTTGACTTTAATTTGATTCAAATAGCTTTGTTTGAATGATTTTTGACTTTCACTTGATTTAAATACCTTTTTTGAATGCGTTTGACTTTCATTTGATTCAAATAGCATTTCTTGAATGTGTTTGACTTTCATTTGGTTCAAATAGCTTTGTTTAAATGTGTTTGACTTTCATTTGATTCAATTAGCTTTACTTGAATGTGGTTAACTTTCAATTGAGTCAATTTGCTTTGTTGAATGCATTTGACTTTCATTTGATTCAAAAAGTTTTGTTTCACTGTCATATGATTCAATTAGCCTCGTTAAATGCATTTGACAATCATTTGATTCAAAAAGCTTTGTTTGAATTCTTTGGACTTTTACTTGATTCAATTAGCTTTTTTGAAAGCATTTGACTTTCATATGATTTAATTGGCTTTGTTTGAATGTTTTTTTACTTTCATTTGATGCAATTAGCTTTGTCTGAATGTGTTTGACTTTCGTTAGATTTAATTATCTTTTTTGAATGCATTTGACTTTCATTTGATTCAGATAGCATTGTTTGAATGTGTTTGACTTTCATTTGATTCAAATAGCTTTGTTTGAATGTGTTTGCCTTCCTTTGGATTTAATTAGCTTTGTTTGAATGTGGTTGGCTTTTAATTGATTCAATTTGATCTGTTGAATGCATTTGACTTTCATTTGATTCAAAAAGATTTGTTTGAATGTGTTTGACTTTCATATGATTCAATTAGTATCGTTGAATGCATTTGACAATCATTTGATTCAAAAAGCTATGTTTGAATTTGTTTGACTTTCACTTGAATTCAACTATTAGCTTTGTTTGTTTTGAACTTCATTTGACTTTGTTTGTTGAACTTGTCAAGTTGAACTTTCGTTTGATTCAATTAGGTTCGTTAGAATGCCATTGACTTTCGTTTGATTCAATTAGGTTTGTTAGAATGCCATTGACTTTCATTTGATTCAATTAGCTTTGTTGAATGCATATGACTTTCATTTGATTCAAAAAGCTTTGTTTGAATGTGTTTGACTTTCATTTGATTCAATTAGCATCGTTGAACACATTTGACAGTCATTTGATTCAAAAAGCTTTGTTTGAATTACCTAGACTTTCACTTGATTCAATTAGCTTTTTTGAATGCATTTAACTTTCATTTGATTTAAAAAGCTTTGTTTAAATGTAATTGACTTTCACTTGATTTAATTACTTTTATTTAATTGCATTTGACTTTCAGTTGATTCAAAAAGATTTGTTTGAATGTGCTTGACTTTCATACGATTCAATTAGCATCGTTGAACGGATTTGACAATCATTTGATTCAAAAAGCTTTGTTTGACTTTCACTTGATTCAAATCGCTATTTTGAATGCATTTGAATTTCATTTGATTGAAAAAGCTTTGTTTGAATGTGTTTGATTTTCATTTGATTAAATTAGCTTTGTTTGAATGTGATTGACTTTCATTTGAATCAATTAGCTTTGTTTAATGCATTTGACTTTCATTTAATTCAAAAAGCTTTGTTTGAATGTGTTTGACTTTAATTTGATTCAAATAGCTTTGTTTGAATGATTTTGACTTTCACTTGATTTAAATACCTTTTTTGAATGCGTTTGACTTTCATTTGATTCAAATAGCATTTCTTGAATGTGTTTGACTTTCATTTGGTTCAAATAGCTTTGTTTAAATGTGTTTGACTTTCATTTGATTCAATTAGCTTTACTTGAATGTGGTTAACTTTCAATTGAGTCAATTTGCTTTGTTGAATGCATTTGACTTTCATTTGATTCAAAAAGTTTTGTTTCACTGTCATATGATTCAATTAGCCTCGTTAAATGCATTTGACAATCATTTGATTCAAAAAGCTTTGTTTGAATTCTTTGGACTTTTACTTGATTCAATTAGCTTTTTTGAAAGCATTTGACTTTCATATGATTTAATTGGCTTTGTTTGAATGTTTTTTACTTTCATTTGATGCAATTAGCTTTGTCTGAATGTGTTTGACTTTCGTTAGATTTAATTATCTTTTTTGAATGCATTTGACTTTCATTTGATTCAGATAGCATTGTTTGAATGTGTTTGACTTTCATTTGATTCAAATAGCTTTGTTTGAATGTGTTTGCCTTCCTTTGGATTTAATTAGCTTTGTTTGAATGTGGTTGGCTTTTAATTGATTCAATTTGATCTGTTGAATGCATTTGACTTTCATTTGATTCAAAAAGATTTGTTTGAATGTGTTTGACTTTCATATGATTCAATTAGTATCGTTGAATGCATTTGACAATCATTTGATTCAAAAAGCTATGTTTGAATTTGTTTGACTTTCACTTGATTCAATTAGCTTTTTTGAACTCATTTGACATTTTTTTTTGAATTCACTTGTTTAATTTTTTTGAATTTTTTTTTTGATTATTTTTTTTGAATGTTGACTTTCGTTTGATTCAATTAGGTTCGTTAGAATGCCATTGACTTTCGTTTGATTCAATTTAGGTTTGTTTGAATGCCATTGACTTTCATTTGATTCAATTAGCTTTGTTGAATGCATATGACTTTCATTTGATTCAAAAAGCTTTGTTTGAATGTGTTTGACTTTCATTTGATTCAATTAGCATCGTTGAACACATTTGACAGTCATTTGATTCAAAAAGCTTTGTTTGAATTACCTAGACTTTCACTTGATTCAATTAGCTTTTTTGAATGCATTTAACTTTCATTTGATTTAAAAAGCTTTGTTTAAATGTAATTGACTTTCACTTGATTTAATTACTTTTATTTAATTGCATTTGACTTTCAGTTGATTCAAAAAGATTTGTTTGAATGTGCTTGACTTTCATACGATTCAATTAGCATCGTTGAACGGATTTGACAATCATTTGATTCAAAAAGCTTTGTTTGACTTTCACTTGATTCAAATCGCTATTTTGAATGCATTTGAATTTCATTTGATTGAAAAAGCTTTGTTTGAATGTGTTTGATTTTCATTTGATTAAATTAGCTTTGTTTGAATGTGATTGACTTTCATTTGAATCAATTAGCTTTGTTTAATGCATTTGACTTTCATTTAATTCAAAAAGCTTTGTTTGAATGTGTTTGACTTTAATTTGATTCAAATAGCTTTGTTTGAATGATTTTGACTTTCACTTGATTTAAATACCTTTTTTGAATGCGTTTGACTTTCATTTGATTCAAATAGCATTTCTTGAATGTGTTTGACTTTCATTTGGTTCAAATAGCTTTGTTTAAATGTGTTTGACTTTCATTTGATTCAATTAGCTTTACTTGAATGTGGTTAACTTTCAATTGAGTCAATTTGCTTTGTTGAATGCATTTGACTTTCATTTGATTCAAAAAGTTTTGTTTCACTGTCATATGATTCAATTAGCCTCGTTAAATGCATTTGACAATCATTTGATTCAAAAAGCTTTGTTTGAATTCTTTGGACTTTTACTTGATTCAATTAGCTTTTTTGAAAGCATTTGACTTTCATATGATTTAATTGGCTTTGTTTGAATGTTTTTTACTTTCATTTGATGCAATTAGCTTTGTCTGAATGTGTTTGACTTTCGTTAGATTTAATTATCTTTTTTGAATGCATTTGACTTTCATTTGATTCAGATAGCATTGTTTGAATGTGTTTGACTTTCATTTGATTCAAATAGCTTTGTTTGAATGTGTTTGCCTTCCTTTGGATTTAATTAGCTTTGTTTGAATGTGGTTGGCTTTTAATTGATTCAATTTGATCTGTTGAATGCATTTGACTTTCATTTGATTCAAAAAGATTTGTTTGAATGTGTTTGACTTTCATATGATTCAATTAGTATCGTTGAATGCATTTGACAATCATTTGATTCAAAAAGCTATGTTTGAATTTGTTTGACTTTCACTTGATTCAATTAGCTTTTTTGAACTCATTTGACTTTCTTTGGATTCAAAAAGCTTTGTTTGAATGTGTTTGAATTTCACTTGATTTAAATTAGCTTTGTTTGAATGTGGTTAACTTTCATTTGATTCAATTAGGTTCGTTAGAATGCCATTGACTTTCGTTTGATTCAATTTGCTTTGTTTGAATGCCATTGACTTTCATTTGATTCAATTAGCTTTGTTGAATGCATTGACTTTCATTTGATTCAAAAAGCTTTGTTTGAATGTTTGACTTTCATTTGATTCAATTAGCATCGTTGAACACATTTGACAGTCATTTGATTCAAAAAGCTTTGTTTGAATTACCTAGACTTTCACTTGATTCAATTAGCTTTTTTGAATGCATTTAACTTTCATTTGATTTAAAAAGCTTTGTTTAAATGTAATTGACTTCACTTGATTTAATTACTTTTATTTAATTGCATTTGACTTTCAGTTGATTCAAAAAGATTTGTTTGAATGTGCTTGACTTTCATACGATTCAATTAGCATCGTTGAACGGATTTGACAATCATTTGATTCAAAAAGCTTTGTTTGACTTTCACTTGATTCAAATCGCTATTTTGAATGCATTTGAATTTCATTTGATTGAAAAAGCTTTGTTTGAATGTGTTTGATTTTCATTTGATTAAATTAGCTTTGTTTGAATGTGATTGACTTTCATTTGAATCAATTAGCTTTGTTTAATGCATTTGACTTTCATTTAATTCAAAAAGCTTTGTTTGAATGTGTTTGACTTTAATTTGATTCAAATAGCTTTGTTTGAATGATTTTGACTTTCACTTGATTTAAATACCTTTTTTGAATGCGTTTGACTTTCATTTGATTCAAATAGCATTTCTTGAATGTGTTTGACTTTCATTTGGTTCAAATAGCTTTGTTTAAATGTGTTTGACTTTCATTTGATTCAATTAGCTTTACTTGAATGTGGTTAACTTTCAATTGAGTCAATTTGCTTTGTTGAATGCATTTGACTTTCATTTGATTCAAAAAGTTTTGTTTCACTGTCATATGATTCAATTAGCCTCGTTAAATGCATTTGACAATCATTTGATTCAAAAAGCTTTGTTTGAATTCTTTGGACTTTTACTTGATTCAATTAGCTTTTTTGAAAGCATTTGACTTTCATATGATTTAATTGGCTTTGTTTGAATGTTTTTTACTTTCATTTGATGCAATTAGCTTTGTCTGAATGTGTTTGACTTTCGTTAGATTTAATTATCTTTTTTGAATGCATTTGACTTTCATTTGATTCAGATAGCATTGTTTGAATGTGTTTGACTTTCATTTGATTCAAATAGCTTTGTTTGAATGTGTTTGCCTTCCTTTGGATTTAATTAGCTTTGTTTGAATGTGGTTGGCTTTTAATTGATTCAATTTGATCTGTTGAATGCATTTGACTTTCATTTGATTCAAAAAGATTTGTTTGAATGTGTTTGACTTTCATATGATTCAATTAGTATCGTTGAATGCATTTGACAATCATTTGATTCAAAAAGCTATGTTTGAATTTGTTTGACTTTCACTTGATTCAATTAGCTTTTTTGAACTCATTTGACTTTCTTTGGATTCAAAAAGCTTTGTTTGAATGTGTTTGAATTTCACTTGATTTAAATTAGCTTTGTTTGAATGTGGTTAACTTTCATTTGATTCAATTAGTTTGTTGAATGTTGACTTTCGTTTGATTCAATTAGGTTCGTTAGAATGCCATTGACTTTCGTTTGATTCAATTAGGTTTGTTAGAATGCCATTGACTTTCATTTGATTCAATTAGCTTTGTTGAATGCATATGACTTTCATTTGATTCAAAAAGCTTTGTTTGAATGTGTTTGACTTTCATTTGATTCAATTAGCATCGTTGAACACATTTGACAGTCATTTGATTCAAAAAGCTTTGTTTGAATTACCTAGACTTTCACTTGATTCAATTAGCTTTTTTGAATGCATTTAACTTTCATTTGATTTAAAAAGCTTTGTTTAAATGTAATTGACTTTCACTTGATTTAATTACTTTTATTTAATTGCATTTGACTTTCAGTTGATTCAAAAAGATTTGTTTGAATGTGCTTGACTTTCATACGATTCAATTAGCATCGTTGAACGGATTTGACAATCATTTGATTCAAAAAGCTTTGTTTGACTTTCACTTGATTCAAATCGCTATTTTGAATGCATTTGAATTTCATTTGATTGAAAAAGCTTTGTTTGAATGTGTTTGATTTTCATTTGATTAAATTAGCTTTGTTTGAATGTGATTGACTTTCATTTGAATCAATTAGCTTTGTTTAATGCATTTGACTTTCATTTAATTCAAAAAGCTTTGTTTGAATGTGTTTGACTTTAATTTGATTCAAATAGCTTTGTTTGAATGATTTTGACTTTCACTTGATTTAAATACCTTTTTTGAATGCGTTTGACTTTCATTTGATTCAAATAGCATTTCTTGAATGTGTTTGACTTTCATTTGGTTCAAATAGCTTTGTTTAAATGTGTTTGACTTTCATTTGATTCAATTAGCTTTACTTGAATGTGGTTAACTTTCAATTGAGTCAATTTGCTTTGTTGAATGCATTTGACTTTCATTTGATTCAAAAAGTTTTGTTTCACTGTCATATGATTCAATTAGCCTCGTTAAATGCATTTGACAATCATTTGATTCAAAAAGCTTTGTTTGAATTCTTTGGACTTTTACTTGATTCAATTAGCTTTTTTGAAAGCATTTGACTTTCATATGATTTAATTGGCTTTGTTTGAATGTTTTTTACTTTCATTTGATGCAATTAGCTTTGTCTGAATGTGTTTGACTTTCGTTAGATTTAATTATCTTTTTTGAATGCATTTGACTTTCATTTGATTCAGATAGCATTGTTTGAATGTGTTTGACTTTCATTTGATTCAAATAGCTTTGTTTGAATGTGTTTGCCTTCCTTTGGATTTAATTAGCTTTGTTTGAATGTGGTTGGCTTTTAATTGATTCAATTTGATCTGTTGAATGCATTTGACTTTCATTTGATTCAAAAAGATTTGTTTGAATGTGTTTGACTTTCATATGATTCAATTAGTATCGTTGAATGCATTTGACAATCATTTGATTCAAAAAGCTATGTTTGAATTTGTTTGACTTTCACTTGATTCAATTAGCTTTTTTGAACTCATTTGACTTTCTTTGGATTCAAAAAGCTTTGTTTGAATGTGTTTGAATTTCACTTGATTTAAATTAGCTTTGTTTGAATGTGGTTAACTTTCATTTGATTCAATTAGCTTTGTTTGAATGTCGTTGACTTTCATTTGATTCAATTAGGTTTGTTAGAATGCCATTGACTTTCGTTTGATTCAATTAGGTTTGTTAGAATGCCATTGACTTTCATTTGATTCAATTAGCTTTGTTGAATGCATATGACTTTCATTTGATTCAAAAAGCTTTGTTTGAATGTGTTTGACTTTCATTTGATTCAATTAGCATCGTTGAACACATTTGACAGTCATTTGATTCAAAAAGCTTTGTTTGAATTACCTAGACTTTCACTTGATTCAATTAGCTTTTTTGAATGCATTTAACTTTCATTTGATTTAAAAAGCTTTGTTTAAATGTAATTGACTTTCACTTGATTTAATTACTTTTTTTTAATTGCATTTGACTTTCAGTTGATTCAAAAAGATTTGTTTGAATGTGCTTGACTTTCATACGATTCAATTAGCATCGTTGAACGGATTTGACAATCATTTGATTCAAAAAGCTTTGTTTGACTTTCACTTGATTCAAATCGCTATTTTGAATGCATTTGAATTTCATTTGATTGAAAAAGCTTTGTTTGAATGTGTTTGATTTTCATTTGATTAAATTAGCTTTGTTTGAATGTGATTGACTTTCATTTGAATCAATTAGCTTTGTTTAATGCATTTGACTTTCATTTAATTCAAAAAGCTTTGTTTGAATGTGTTTGACTTTAATTTGATTCAAATAGCTTTGTTTGAATGTTTTTGACTTTCACTTGATTTAAATACCTTTTTTGAATGCGTTTGACTTTCATTTGATTCAAATAGCATTTCTTGAATGTGTTTGACTTTCATTTGGTTCAAATAGCTTTGTTTAAATGTGTTTGACTTTCATTTGATTCAATTAGCTTTGCTTGAATGTGGTTAACTTTCAATTGAGTCAATTTGCTTTGTTGAATGCATTTGACTTTCATTTGATTCAAAAAGTTTTGTTTGACTGTCATATGATTCAATTAGCCTCGTTGAATGCATTTGACAATCATTTGATTCAAAAAGCTTTGTTTGAATTCTTTGGACTTTTACTTGATTCAATTAGCTTTTTTGAAAGCATTTGACTTTCATATGATTTAATTGGCTTTGTTTGAATGTTTTTTACTTTCATTTGATGCAATTAGCTTTGTCTGAATGTGTTTGACTTTCGTTAGATTTAATTATCTTTTTTGAATGCATTTGACTTTCATTTGATTCAGATAGCATTGTTTGAATGTGTTTGACTTTCATTTGATTCAAATAGCTTTGTTTGAATGTGTTTGCCTTCCATTGGATTTAATTAGCTTTGTTTGAATGTGGTTGGCTTTTAATTGATTCAATTTGATCTGTTGAATGCATTTGACTTTCATTTGATTCAAAAAGATTTGTTTGAATGTGTTTGACTTTCATATGATTCAATTAGTATCGTTGAATGCATTTGACAATCATTTGATTCAAAAAGCTATGTTTGAATTTGTTTGACTTTCACTTGATTCAATTAGCTTTTTTGAACTCATTTGACTTTCTTTGGATTCAAAAAGCTTTGTTTGAATGTGTTTGAATTTCACTTGATTTAAATTAGCTTTGTTTGAATGTGGTTAACTTTCATTTGATTCAATTAGGTTTGTTAGAATGCCATTGACTTTCGTTTGATTCAATTAGGTTCGTTAGAATGCCATTGACTTTCGTTTGATTCAATTAGGTTTGTTAGAATGCCATTGACTTTCATTTGATTCAATTAGCTTTGTTGAATGCATATGACTTTCATTTGATTCAAAAAGCTTTGTTTGAATGTGTTTGACTTTCATTTGATTCAATTAGCATCGTTGAACACATTTGACAGTCATTTGATTCAAAAAGCTTTGTCTGAATTACCTAGACTTTCGCTTGATTCAATTAGCTTTTTTGAATGCATTTAACTTTCATTTGATTTAAAAAGCTTTGTTTAAATGTAATTGACTTTCACTTGATTTAATTACTTTTTTTTAATTGCATTTGACTTTCAGTTGATTCAAAAAGATTTGTTTGAATGTGCTTGACTTTCATACGATTCAATTAGCATCGTTGAACGGATTTGACAATCATTTGATTCAAAAAGCTTTGTTTGACTTTCACTTGATTCAAATCGCTATTTTGAATGCATTTGAATTTCATTTGATTGAAAAAGCTTTGTTTGAATGTGTTTGATTTTCATTTGATTAAATTAGCTTTGTTTGAATGTGATTGACTTTCATTTGAATCAATTAGCTTTGTTTAATGCATTTGACTTTCATTTAATTCAAAAAGCTTTGTTTGAATGTGTTTGACTTTAATTTGATTCAAATAGCTTTGTTTGAATGATTTTGACTTTCACTTGATTTAAATACCTTTTTTGAATGCGTTTGACTTTCATTTGATTCAAATAGCATTTCTTGAATGTGTTTGACTTTCATTTGGTTCAAATAGCTTTGTTTAAATGTGTTTGACTTTCATTTGATTCAATTAGCTTTGCTTGAATGTGGTTAACTTTCAATTGAGTCAATTTGCTTTGTTGAATGCATTTGACTTTCATTTGATTCAAAAAGTTTTGTTTGACTGTCATATGATTCAATTAGCCTCGTTAAATGCATTTGACAATCATTTGATTCAAAAAGCTTTGTTTGAATTCTTTGGACTTTTACTTGATTCAATTAGCTTTTTTGAAAGCATTTGACTTTCATATGATTTAATTGGCTTTGTTTGAATGTTTTTTACTTTCATTTGATGCAATTAGCTTTGTCTGAATGTGTTTGACTTTCGTTAGATTTAATTATCTTTTTTGAATGCATTTGACTTTCATTTGATTCAGATAGCATTGTTTGAATGTGTTTGACTTTCATTTGATTCAAATAGCTTTGTTTGAATGTGTTTGCCTTCCATTGGATTTAATTAGCTTTGTTTGAATGTGGTTGGCTTTTAATTGATTCAATTTGATCTGTTGAATGCATTTGACTTTCATTTGATTCAAAAAGATTTGTTTGAATGTGTTTGACTTTCATATGATTCAATTAGTATCGTTGAATGCATTTGACAATCATTTGATTCAAAAAGCTATGTTTGAATTTGTTTGACTTTCACTTGATTCAATTAGCTTTTTTGAACTCATTTGACTTTCTTTGGATTCAAAAAGCTTTGTTTGAATGTGTTTGAATTTCACTTGATTTAAATTAGCTTTGTTTGAATGTGGTTAACTTTCATTTGATTCAATTAGCTTTGTTTGAATGTGGCATTGACTTTCGTTTTGATTCAATTAGGTTTGTTAGAATGCCATTGACTTTCGTTTGATTCAATTAGGTTTGTTAGAATGCCATTGACTTTCATTTGATTCAATTAGCTTTGTTGAATGCATATGACTTTCATTTGATTCAAAAAGCTTTGTTTGAATGTGTTTGACTTTCATTTGATTCAATTAGCATCGTTTGAAACACATTTGACAGTCATTTGATTCAAAAAGCTTTTGTTTGAAATGTGTTTGACATTTCACTTGGTTTTAAATTTAGCTTTGTTTGAATGTGTGTTGAACTTTCATTTGATTCAAAAAGTTTGGTTTGACTGTCATATGATTCAATTAGCCTCGTTGAATGCATTTGACAATCATTTGATTCAAAAAGCTTTGTTTGAATTCTTTGGACTTTTACTTGATTCAATTAGCTTTTTTGAAAGCATTTGACTTTCATATGATTTAATTAGCTTTGTTTGAATGTTTTTTACTTTCATTTGATGCAATTAGCTTTGTCTGAATGTGTTTGACTTTCGTTTGATTTAATTATCTTTTTTAATGCATTTGACTTTCATTTGATTCAGATAGCATTGTTTGAATGTGTTTGACTTTCATTTGATTCAAATAGCTTTGTTTGAATGTGTTTGCCTTCCATTGGATTTAATTAGCTTTGTTTGAATGTGGTTGACTTTTAATTAATTCAATTTGATTGTTGAATGCATTTGACTTTCATTTGATTCAAAAAGATTTGTTTGAATGTGTTTGACTTTCATATGATTCAATTAGTATCGTTGAATGCATTTGACAATCATTTGATTCAAAAAGCTATGTTTGAATTTGTTTGACTTTCACTTGATTCAATTAGCTTTTTTGAACTCATTTGACTTTCTTTGGATTCAAAAAGCTTTGTTTGAATGTGTTTGAATTTCACTTGATTTAAATTAGCTTTGTTTGAATGTGGTTAACTTTCATTTGATTCAATTAGCTTTGTTTGAATGTGGTTGACTTTCATTTGATTCAATTAGGTTTGTTAGAATGCCATTGACTTTCGTTTGATTCAATTAGGTTTATTAGAATGCCATTGACTTTCATTTTGATTCAATTAGCTTTGTTGAATGCATATGACTTTCATTTGATTCAAAAAGCTTTGTTTGAATGTGTTTGACTTTCATTTGATTCAATTAGCATCGTTGAACACATTTGACAGTCATTTGATTCAAAAAGCTTTGTTTGAATTACCTAGACTTTCACTTGATTCAATTAGCTTTTTTGAATGAATTTAACTTTCATTTGATTTAAAAAGCTTTGTTTAAATGTGTTTGACTTTCACTTGATTTAATTACTTTTTTTTAATTGCATTTGACTTTCAGTTGATTCAAAAAGATTTGTTTGAATGTGCTTGACTTTCATATGATTCAATTAGCATCGTTGAACGGATTTGACAATCATTTGATTCAAAAAGCTTTGTTTGACTTTCACTTGATTCAAATCGCTATTTTGAATGCATTTGAATTTCATTTGATTGAAAAAGCTTTGTTTGAATGTGTTTGATTTTCATTTGATTAAATTAGCTTTGTTTGAATGTGATTGACTTTCATTTGAATCAATTAGCTTTGTTTAATGCATTTGACTTTCATTTAATTCAAAAAGCTTTGTTTGAATGTGTTTGACTTTAATTTGATTCAAATAGCTTTGTTTGAATGTTTTTGACTTTCACTTGATTTAAATACCTTTTTTGAATGCGTTTGACTTTCATTTGATTCAAATAGCATTTCTTGAATGTGTTTGACTTTCATTTGGTTCAAATAGCTTTGTTTAAATGTGTTTGACTTTCATTTGATTCAATTAGCTTTGCTTGAATGTGGTTAACTTTCAATTGAGTCAATTTGCTTTGTTGAATGCATTTGACTTTCATTTGATTCAAAAAGTTTTGTTTGACTGTCATCTGATTCAATTAGCCTCGTTGAATGCATTTGACAATCATTTGATTCAAAAAGCTTTGTTTGAATTCTTTGGACTTTTACTTGATTCAATTAGCTTTTTTGAAAGCATTTGACTTTCATATGATTTAATTAGCTTTGTTTGAATGTTTTTGACTTTCATTTGATGCAATTAGCTTTGTCTGAATGTGTTTGACTTTCGTTTGATTTAATTATCTTTTTTGAATGCATTTGACTTTCATTTGATTCAGATAGCATTGTTTGAATGTGTTTGACTTTCATTTGATTCAAATAGCTTTGTTTGAATGTGTTTGCCTTCCATTGGATTTAATTAGCTTTGTTTGAATGTGGTTGACTTTTAATTGATTCAATTTGATCTGTTGAATGCATTTGACTTTCATTTGATTCAAAAAGATTTGTTTGAATGTGTTTTACTTTCATATGATTCAATTAGTATCGTTGAATGCATTTGACAATCATTTGATTCAAAAAGCTATGTTTGAATTTGTTTGACTTTCACTTGATTCAATTAGCTTTTTTGAACTCATTTGACTTTCTTTGGATTCAAAAAGCTTTGTTTGAATGTGTTTGAATTTCACTTGATTTAAATTAGCTTTGTTTGAATGTGGTTAACTTTCATTTGATTCAATTAGCTTTGTTTGAATGTGGTTGACTTTCATTTGATTCAATTAGGTTTGTTAGAATGCCATTGACTTTCGTTTGATTCAATTAGGTTTATTAGAATGCCATTGACTTTCATTTGATTCAATTAGCTTTGTTGAATGCTTGACTTTCATTTTATTCAATTAGGTTTGTTAGAATGCCATTGACTTTCGTTTGATTCAATTAGGTTTATTAGAATGCCATTGACTTTCATTTGATTCAATTAGCTTTGTTGAATGCATATGACTTTCATTTGATTCAAAAAGCTTTGTTTGAATGTGTTTGACTTTCATTTGATTCAATTAGCGTCGTTTAACACATTTGACAGTCATTTGATTCAAAAAGCTTTGTTTGAATTACCTAGACTTTCACTTGATCCAATTAGCTTTTTTGAATGAATTTAACTTTCATTTGATTTAAAAAGCTTTGTTTAAATGTGTTTGACTTTCACTTGATTTAATTACTTTTTTTTAATTGCATTTGACTTTCAGTTGATTCAAAAAGATTTGTTTGAATGTGCTTGACTTTCATATGATTCAATTAGCATCGTTGAACGGATTTGACAATCATTTGATTCAAAAAGCTTTGTTTGACTTTCACTTGATTCAAATCGCTATTTTGAATGCATTTGAATTTCATTTGATTGAATAAGCTTTGTTTGAATGTGTTTGATTTTTATTTGATTAAATTAGCTTTGTTTGAATGTGATTGACTTTCATTTGAATCAATTAGCTTTGTTTAATGCATTTGACTTTCATTTAATTCAAAAAGCTTTGTTTGAATGTGTTTGACTTTAATTTGATTCAAATAGCTTTGTTTGAATGTTTTTGACTTTCACTTGATTTGAATACCTTTTTTGAATGCGTTTGACTTTCATTTGATTCAAATAGCATTTCTTGAATGTGTTTGACTTTCATTTGGTTCAAATAGCTTTGTTTAAATGTGTTTGACTTTCATTTGATTCAATTAGCTTTGCTTGAATGTGGTTAACTTTCAATTGAGTCAATTTGCTTTGTTGAATGCATTTGACTTTCATTTGATTCAAAAAGTTTTGTTTGACTGTCATATGATTCAATTAGCCTCGTTGAATGCATTTGACAATCATTTGATTCAAAAAGCTTTGTTTGAATTCTTTGGACTTTTACTTGATTCAATTAGCTTTTTTGAAAGCATTTGACTTTCACATGATTTAATTAGCTTTGTTTGAATGTTTTTTGACTTTCATTTGATGCAATTAGCTTTGTCTGAATGTGTTTGACTTTCGTTTGATTAAATTATCTTTTTTGAATGCATTTGACTTTCATTTGATTCAGATAGCATTGTTTGAATGTGTTTGACTTTCATTTGATTCAAATAGCTTTGTTTGAATGTGTTTGCCTTCCATTGGATTTAATTAGCTTTGTTTGAATGTGGTTGACTTTTAATTGATTCAATTTGATCTGTTGAATGCATTTTACTTTCATTTGATTCAAAAAGATTTGTTTGAATGTGTGTTACTTTCATATGATTCAATTAGTATCGTTGAATGTATTTGACAATCATTTGATTAAAAAGCTATGTTTGAATTTGTTTGACTTTCACTTGATTCAATTAGCTTTTTTGAACTCATTTGACTTTCTTTGGATTCAAAAAGCTTTGTTTGAATGTGTTTGAATTTCACTTGATTTAAATTAGCTTTGTTTGAATGTGGTTAACTTTCATTTGATTCAATTAGCTTTGTTTGAATGTGGTTGACTTTCATTTGATTCAATAGGTTTGTTAGAATGCCATTGATTTTCGTTTAATTCAATTAGGTTTATTAGAATGCCATTGACTTTCATTTGATTCAATTAGCTTTGTTTGAATGTGGTCGACTTTCATTTGATTCAATTAGGTTTGTTAGAATGCCATTGACTTTCGTTTGATTCAATTAGGTTTATTAGAATGCCATTGACTTTCATTTGATTCAATTAGCTTTGTTGAATGCATATGACTTTCATTTGATTCAAAAAGCTTTGTTTGAATGTGTTTGCCTTTCATTTGATTCAATTAGCGTCGTTGAACACATTTGACAGTCATTTGATTCAAAAAGCTTTGTTTGAATTACCTAGACTTTCACTTGATCCAATTAGCTTTTTTGAATGAATTTAACTTTCATTTGATTTAAAAAGCTTTGTTTAAATGTGTTTGACTTTCACTTGATTTAATTACTTTTTTTTAATTGCATTTGACTTTCAGTTGATTCAAAAAGATTTGTTTGAATGTGCTTGACTTTCATATGATTCAATTAGCATCGTTGAACGGATTTGACAATCATTTGATTCAAAAAGCTTTGTTTGACTTTCACTTGATTCAAATCGCTATTTTGAATGCATTTGAATTTCATTTGATTGAATAAGCTTTGTTTGAATGTGTTTGATTTTTATTTGATTAAATTAGCTTTGTTTGAATGTGATTGACTTTCATTTGAATCAATTAGCTTTGTTTAATGCATTTGACTTTCATTTAATTCAAAAAGCTTTGTTTGAATGTGTTTGACTTTAATTTGATTCAAATAGCTTTGTTTGAATGTTTTTGACTTTCACTTGATTTGAATACCTTTTTTGAATGCGTTTGACTTTCATTTGATTCAAATAGCATTTCTTGAATGTGTTTGACTTTCATTTGGTTCAAATAGCTTTGTTTAAATGTGTTTGACTTTCATTTGATTCAATTAGCTTTGCTTGAATGTGGTTAACTTTCAATTGAGTCAATTTGCTTTGTTGAATGCATTTGAGTTCCATTTGATTCAAAAAGTTTTGTTTGACTGTCATATGATTCAATTAGCCTCGTTGAATGCATTTGACAATCATTTGATTCAAAAAGCTTTGTTTGAATTCTTTGGACTTTTACTTAATTCAATTAGCTTTTTTGAAAGCATTTGACTTTCACATGATTTAATTAGCTTTGTTTGAATGTTTTTGACTTTCATTTGATGCAATTAGCTTTGTCTGAATGTGTTTGACTTTCGTTTGATTTAATTATCTTTTTTGAATGCATTTGACTTTCATTTGATTCAGATAGCATTGTTTGAATGTGTTTGACTTTCATTTGATTCAAATAGCTTTGTTTGAATGTGTTTGCCTTCCATTGGATTTAATTAGCTTTGTTTGAATGTGGTTGACTTTTAATTGATTCAATTTGATCTGTTGAATGCATTTTACTTTCATTTGATTCAAAAAGATTTGTTTGAATGTGTGTTACTTTCATATGATTCAATTAGTATCGTTGAATGTATTTGACAATCATTTGATTAAAAAGCTATGTTTGAATTTGTTTGACTTTCACTTGATTCAATTAGCTTTTTTGAACTCATTTGACTTTCTTTGGATTCAAAAAGCTTTGTTTGAATGTGTTTGAATTTCACTTGATTTAAATTAGCTTTGTTTGAATGTGGTTAACTTTCATTTGATTCAATTAGCTTTGTTTGAATGTGGTTGACTTTCATTTGATTCAATAAGGTTTGTTAGAATGCCATTGATTTTCGTTTAATTCAATTAGGTTTATTAGAATGCCATTGACTTTCATTTGATTCAATTAGCTTTGTTTGAATGTGGTCGACTTTCATTTGATTCAATTAGGTTTGTTAGAATGCCATTGACTTTCGTTTGATTCAATTAGGTTTATTAGAATGCCATTGACTTTCATTTGATTCAATTAGCTTTGTTGAATGCATATGACTTTCATTTGATTCAAAAAGCTTTGTTTGAATGTGTTTGCCTTTCATTTGATTCAATTAGCGTCGTTGAACACATTTGACAGTCATTTGATTCAAAAAGCTTTGTTTGAATTACCTAGACTTTCACTTGATCCAATTAGCTTTTTTGAATGAATTTAACTTTCATTTGATTTAAAAAGCTTTGTTTAAATGTGTTTGACTTTCACTTGATTTAATTACTTTTTTTTAATTGCATTTGACTTTCAGTTGATTCAAAAAGATTTGTTTGAATGTGCTTGACTTTCATATGATTCAATTAGCATCGTTGAACGGATTTGACAATCATTTGATCAAAAAGCTTTGTTTGACTTTCACTTGATTCAAATCGCTATTTTGAATGCATTTGAATTTCATTTGATTGAATAAGCTTTGTTTGAATGTGTTTGATTTTTATTTGATTAAATTAGCTTTGTTTGAATGTGATTGACTTTCATTTGAATCAATTAGCTTTGTTTAATGCATTTGACTTTCATTTAATTCAAAAAGCTTTGTTTGAATGTGTTTGACTTTAATTTGATTCAAATAGCTTTGTTTGAATGTTTTTGACTTTCACTTGATTTGAATACCTTTTTTGAATGCGTTTGACTTTCATTTGATTCAAATAGCATTTCTTGAATGTGTTTGACTTTCATTTGGTTCAAATAGCTTTGTTTAAATGTGTTTGACTTTCATTTGATTCAATTAGCTTTGCTTGAATGTGGTTAACTTTCAATTGAGTCAATTTGCTTTGTTGAATGCATTTGAGTCCATTTGATTCAAAAAGTTTTGTTTGACTGTCATATGATTCAATTAGCCTCGTTGAATGCATTTGACAATCATTTGATTCAAAAAGCTTTGTTTGAATTCTTTGGACTTTTACTTAATTCAATTAGCTTTTTTGAAAGCATTTGACTTTCACATGATTTAATTAGCTTTGTTTGAATGTTTTTGACTTTCGTTTGATGCAATTAGCTTTGTCTGAATGTGTTTGACTTTCGTTTGATTTAATTATCTTTTTGAATGCATTTGACTTTCATTTGATTCAGATAGCATTGTTTGAATGTGTTTGAATTTCATTTGATTCAAATAGCTTTGTTTGAATGTGTTTGCCTTCCATTGGATTTAATTAGCTTTGTTTGAATGTGGTTGACTTTTAATTGATTCAATTTGATCTGTTGAATGCATTTTACTTTCATTTGATTCAAAAAGATTTGTTTGAATGTGTGTTACTTTCATATGATTCAATTAGTATCGTTGAATGTATTTGACAATCATTTGATTAAAAAAGCTATGTTTGAATTTGTTTGACTTTCACTTGATTCAATTAGCTTTTTTGAACTCATTTGACTTTCTTTGGATTCAAAAAGCTTTGTTTGAATGTGTTTGAATTTCACTTGATTTAAATTAGCTTTGTTTGAATGTGGTTAACTTTCATTTGATTCAATTAGCTTTGTTTGAATGTGGTTGACTTTCATTTGATTCAATAAGGTTTGTTAGAATGCCATTGATTTTCGTTTAATTCAATTAGGTTTATTAGAATGCCATTGACTTTCATTTGATTCAATTAGCTTTGTTTGAATGTGGTCGACTTTCATTTGATTCAATTAGGTTTGTTAGAATGCATTGACTTTCGTTTGATTCATTAGTTTATTAGAATGCCATTGACTTTCATTTGATTCAATTAGCTTTGTTGAATGCATATGACTTTCATTTGATTCAAAAAGCTTTGTTTGAATGTGTTTGCCTTTCATTTGATTCAATTAGCGTCGTTGAACACATTTGACAGTCATTTGATTCAAAAAGCTTTGTTTGAATTACCTAGACTTTCACTTGATCCAATTAGCTTTTTTGAATGAATTTAACTTTCATTTGATTTAAAAAGCTTTGTTTAAATGTGTTTGACTTTCACTTGATTTAATTACTTTTTTTTAATTGCATTTGACTTTCAGTTGATTCAAAAAGATTTGTTTGAATGTGCTTGACTTTCATATGATTCAATTAGCATCGTTGAACGGATTTGACAATCATTTGATCAAAAAGCTTTGTTTGACTTTCACTTGATTCAAATCGCTATTTTGAATGCATTTGAATTTCATTTGATTGAATAAGCTTTGTTTGAATGTGTTTGATTTTTATTTGATTAAATTAGCTTTGTTTGAATGTGATTGACTTTCATTTGAATCAATTAGCTTTGTTTAATGCATTTGACTTTCATTTAATTCAAAAAGCTTTGTTTGAATGTGTTTGACTTTAATTTGATTCAAATAGCTTTGTTTGAATGTTTTTGACTTTCATTTGATTTGAATACCTTTTTTGAATGCGTTTGACTTTCATTTGATTCAAATAGCATTTCTTGAATGTGTTTGACTTTCATTTCGTTCAAATAGCTTTGTTTAACTGTGATTAACTTTCATTTGATTCAATTAGCTTTGCTTGAATGTGGTTAACTTTCAATTGAGTCAATTTGGTTTGTTGAATGCATTTGACTTTCATTTGATTCAAAAAGTTTTGTTTGACTGTCATCTGATTCAATTAGCCTCGTTGAATGCATTTGACAATCATTTGATTCAAAAAGCTTTGTTTGAATTCTTTTGACTTTTACTTGATTCAATTAGCTTTTTTGAAAGCATTTGACTTTCATATGATTTAATTAGCTTTGTTTGAATGTTTTTTGACTTTCATTTGATGCAATTAGCTTTGTCTGAATGTGTTTGACTTTCGTTTGATTTAATTATCTTTTTTGAATGCATTTGACTTTCATTTGATTCAGATAGCATTGTTTGAATGTGTTTTCGTTTGATTTAATTATCTTTTTTGAATGCATTTGACTTTCATTTGATTCAGATAGCATTGTTTGAATGTGTTTGACTTTCATTTGATTCAAATAGCTTTGTTTGAATGTGTTTGCCTTCCATTGGATTTAATTAGCTTTGTTTGAATGTGGTTGACTTTTAATTGATTCAATTTGATCTGTTGAATGCATTTGACTTTCATTTGATTCAAAAAGATTTGTTTGAATGTGTGTTACTTTCATATGATTCAATTAGTATCGTTGAATGTATTTGACAATCATTTGATTCAAAAAGCTATGTTTGAATTTGTTTGACTTTCACTTGATTCAATTAGCTTTTTTGAACTCATTTGACTTTCTTTGGATTCAAAAAGCTTTGTTTGAATGTGTTTGAATTTCACTTGATTTAAATTAGCTTTGTTTGAATGTGGTTAACTTTCATTTGATTCAATTAGCTTTGTTTGAATGTGGTTGACTTTCATTTGATTCAATAAGGTTTGTTAGAATGCCATTGATTTTCGTTTGATTCAATTAGGTTTATTAGAATGCCATTGACTTTCATTTGATTCAATTAGCTTTGTTTGAATGTGGTCGACTTTCATTTGATTCAATTAGGTTTGTTAGAATGCCATTGACTTTCGTTTGATTCAATTAGGTTTATTAGAATGCCATTGACTTTCATTTGATTCAATTAGCTTTGTTGAATGCATATGACTTTCATTTGATTCAAAAAGCTTTGTTTGAATGTGTTTGACTTTCATTTGATTCAATTAGCGTCGTTGAACACATTTGACAGTCATTTGATTCAAAAAGCTTTGTTTGAATTACCTAGACTTTCACTTGATCCAATTAGCTTTTTTGAATGAATTTAACTTTCATTTGATTTAAAAAGCTTTGTTTAAATGTGTTTGACTTTCACTTGATTTAATTACTTTTTTTTAATTGCATTTGACTCTCAGTTGATTCAAAAAGATTTGTTTGAATGTGCTTGACTTTCATATGATTCAATTAGCATCGTTGAACGGATTTGACAATCATTTGATTCAAAAAGCTTTGTTTGACTTTCACTTGATTCAAATCGCTATTTTGAATGCATTTGAATTTCATTTGATTGAATAAGCTTTGTTTGAATGTGTTTGATTTTCATTTGATTAAATTAGCTTTGTTTGAATGTGATTGACTTTCATTTGAATCAATTAGCTTTGTTTAATGCATTTGACTTTCATTTAATTCAAAAAAGCTTTGTTTGAATGTGTTTGACTTTAATTTGATTCAAATAGCTTTGTTTGAATATTTTTGACTTTCACTTGATTTGAATACCTTTTTTGAATGCGTTTGACTTTCATTTGATTCAAATAGCATTTCTTGAATGTGTTTGACTTTCATTTGGTTCAAATAGCTTTGTTTAAATGTGTTTGACTTTCATTTGATTCAATTAGCTTTGCTTGAATGTGGTTAACTATCAATTGAGTCAATTTGCTTTGTTGAATGCATTTGAGTCCCATTTGATTCAAAAAGTTTTGTTTGACTGTCATCTGATTCAATTAGCCTCGTTGAATGCATTTGACAATCATTTGATTCAAAAAGCTTTGTTTGAATTCTTTGGACTTTTACTTAATTCAATTAGCTTTTTTGAAAGCATTTGACTTTCATATGATTTAATTAGCTTTGTTTGAATGTTTTTGACTTTCATTTGATGCAATTAGCTTTGTCTGAATGTGTTTGACTTTTGTTTGATTTAATTATCTTTTTTGAATGCATTTGACTTTCATTTGATTCAGATAGCATTGTTTGAATATGTTTGACTTTCATTTGATTCAAATAGCTTTGTTTGAATGTGTTTGCCTTCCATTGGATTAAATTAGCTATGTTTGAATGTGGTTGACTTTTAATTGATTCAATTTGATCTGTTGAATGCATTTTACTTTCATTTGATTCAAAAAGATTTGTTTGAATGTGTGTTACTTTCATATGATTCAATTAGTATCGTTGAATGTATTTGACAATCATTTGATTCAAAAAGCTATGTTTGAATTTGTTTGACTTTCACTTGATTCAATTAGCTTTTTTGAACTCATTTGACTTTCTTTGGATTCAAAAAGCTTTGTTTGAATGTGTTTGAATTTCACTTGATTTAAATTAGCTTTGTTTGAATGTGGTTAACTTTCATTTGATTCAATTAGCTTTGTTTGAATGTGGTTGACTTTCATTTGATTCAATTAGGTTTGTTAGAATGCCATTGACTTTCGTTTGATTCAATTAGGTTTATTAGAATGCCATTTGATTAGGGGATTTTTATCCACCAATCACCGTCTGACAAGTGGACCAACCAGGTTCCGCCACGTGTCCTTCACGAAGGCCAACAGGAGCCTGCCACGTGTCAATCACAGATACGTCCTCTACGGACCAATTTAGACACGCCACGTGTCCACCCATGCCAAATGGGAAAACCGGCCATCAAGGCCCAATCCAGTCTAGAGGCCCGATCAGCCCTAGGTTTACCTTAAACCTAGAGAGTGGCACGCTTCTCAAGGCTATAAATACTTAATTAATCCTCATTAGTTAGGTAATCGAAAAATCAAGAAATCAAGGAGAGAAGAACAGAGATATTACGGAACACCAACAACCGGCTAATCTCGCTAACGACGCAGATTACCAACACTAAGCACTCTCACCTAGAGAGATCTTATTACTTTAATTTCCGTATTAATTACTCCTTAATCAGGTACTAACTTGACCGTTGGAGGCGGAGCTCTCAGGAGTCTCCGTTATTTTGCAGGTACAGGCGTCCGGTTCCAGTCTCGGAATTGTAACTCTCCCGCAGGACATCAGAAAACCCCGAAACATTTGGCGCCGTCTGTGGGGAGAGTACTTCAGAGATGGCATCCAAGTCTGTACCGACTCCAGAAGAGAGGCGTCCCCTAGACGACCCTCAAGTTCAGTCGGACCATGATACCGAAAGTGAATTTGTAGTTGAAACTCATACAGCTCCAGACGGAACCCTAAGGGCCCGACGTACCCGTCATACCGAAAGGAGGGAACGGGAGCATCTTCAAACAGGAAGCGAGCCAGCAGGCGCACCGCTTGCTCGGCAACAGCCGACTGATGGGTCTGCTCCCATCACAAGGAACGAACTCATGAACTTCATGAGGGACTTCAAGGGAGAGATTCAAGAGTTGATCAACAAAAAACCGCCTGCTTCAGTCAAAGAGCAGTCGGCCAAGAAACCTTCCACTTCACTGAAGAGGAAGCCAGTTCAAGGGCGAGAGGCGACTCCCCATCCTAAATCCAAGAAGCGGGAGCCACCTGCTCTTGATTTCACAAAACTCTGTTATCCTACGGGAAATAGGAAACCGGTTCGTCATATTCAGGCGGACGGGTCAAAGCAAACGTTCACAGATGCTCGGCTCCTGCTAGAGCAGAAGAAGAGTGACCGATTATCAGAGTCGGCTTCTACTTCAAATTTTCAAGACAGTTTGCGAAATGCCTCGATGAGGCATACTCAGTCGTACCATGAGAGTCAGTCAGGCGGCACCTCCCGTCAGTCCGGCTTTCATGGTGCCCAGGCGGTACCAAACTTACCATTTGTGCCGCAACAACAGTATTTTATGCAGCCACCTCCATTTGGTGGACCTGCAGCAAAAAACGTCCAACCTATGGACTGGCAGCTACGGCTGCTTAGACTTGGTGAACAGCCGTCGGCCTTCTCCAAAGAAATTACTGAAGCCGCTCAGCCGGCCAAAGTAAAAAATGTTCTAGTAGGCGCCTATGACGGCACTACTAACCCAGAAGACCATCTGATGGCATTCACCAACCTGATGTACCTTCAAGGGTTGGATGATCCCACTTGGTGCAAGTGTTTCCCAACGACTCTCAAGGGAATTGCACAGCAATGGTTCGGCAACCTGCCGACTGGTTGTGTAAACAGCTTCAGGATGCTTGCTTACTTATTTGCCTCCAACTTCGCCATGAACATCCCTGCGAAGAAAACGACCCTTGATTTGGGAACAATTCAGCAGGGCGAGAAGGAGGGGCTTCGTTCTTACATCAGGCGGTTCAACCTGATGAGAATACAGATTCAAGGGTTACCGGATGAGGTAGCATATACTGACTTTTTTAGAGGTCTCAAAGACGGGTCTACCTTCAAATTTGATTTAGTTCGAAAAAGGGTGGCGACTCTTCAAGAGGCCTTGATTGAAGCAGAAGCCTATATACAGGCGACTGATCTGTGTACGATAAAACAGTCGGACGGGAAGAGGTTCGACAAAAGAGATGGACAACAGAAACAGTCGTACAACAAAGATGAGAAAAGAAAAGAGGTCTGGGCGGCTGATTCCTCTAAACAGCCGCCCAAAAAAGAAAAAAGAATTCAAACCATACTCCCCAAAGTATGTGTTTAACAAGGATAACCAGTTTATCCTAAAAGAAATAAAGGGACGGTTCTCAATTGAGAAGCCGCTCCCCATGAAGGGTTCTGCAAGTAACCGGAACCAAGACAAAATCTGTGCTTATCATGATGACGTTGGTCATCACACCAATGACTGCATCAGTCTCATGCGGTACCTAGACCGCTTGGCTGATCAAGGTGATCTTGACACTTATGTCAAGAAATCCACGGGGAACACTTCCTCAAAAAAGCAGTCGGCCAAAAAGAATCAACAGGCCGACAGTTCCGATACAGATGATGCAGTCGTCTACACCATTGCAGGCGGCTTCTCAGGAGGCGGCCCCACTATTAGGGGCAACAAAGATAATATAAGGCGGTTAGATGTAAATTCCGTTCACCAAGAACGGCCGTCCAAATATACATTTCCTGAGATTGTCATCACTGAAGAGGATCTAGGAGGAATAAGGGGCCGCATGACGACCCTCTCGTTATTGAATGTAAAGTGGCCAACCAGAGAGTTGGCCGAATCCTCATAGATACCGGGAGCTCCTCAGATCTCATCAGCAGCAAATGTCTGTCAAAACTGAAATATCAGACGGACTGCATACATCCGGCCTCCCACCCTTTAATAGGGTTTGGAGGAGGAGTCGTCCACCCACTGGGACGAGTAGATCTACCCATTCGCCTGGGCGAAAAAGGGGAAGGACGACACATGGTAGTCCGGTTCCTAGTAGTAGAGGAACTCTCGGCCTACAACATGATTCTGGGTCGACCAACCCTGAATAATTCCAAGGCTGTTATAATCCCGTCTCTTATGCTGCTTAAGTTTGAGAGGGATAATGGAACAGTCGGCTCCCTAAGGGGAGATCAGAGGATGGCCCGAGAGTGCTATCTCTCGGATGTCAAGCCCACTGTTATGGCCACTGGGTCAAGTGGAGAAAAAACAGACCTTGACAATGTCAAGGAGAGTGCGCCTGTTCAAGAAACAGGCGACAAAAAGAGAAAGGCGTCCCAGACAGAGTCTGCAAGAAAAGCAAGAATATAGCAATCATTGGCAGAGGAGCGGACGGATGAGTTCCGCCCTCAGCCGGCTGGTGAGCATGCGGACCTGATATTAGACGACTCACGTCCTGTCCGAACAGTCAAAGTTGGGACGACTGCTCTGAGAAACCTTGGTGACGACTTCCACAACCTGTTGAAAGAATACAAGGACATCTTTGCATTTGAAGTCCATGAAATGCCAGGCATTAGTCCTGATCTGGCAGTACATAAACTCGCTGTGGATCCGAAAAAGAAGCCGGTACGGCAAAAGAAGCGGAACCATGGTGAAGAAAGAGGTCAGGCGGCAGCCGCCGAAGTCAAAAAATTACTTGATGCAGGGTTCATTCGGCAATGTTACTTCCCAGATTGGGTTGCAAATGTGGTGCTTGTTAAAAAGCCGAATGGCACCTGGCGAATGTGTGTAGACTACACAGACTTGAACAAGGCGTGCCCCAAAGACAGTTACCCTCTGCCTAAAATTGATAACCTGGTCGACTCAACAGCCGGCCATGCCATGATGAGTTTTATGGACGCTTATTCTGGTTTCCATCAAATTCCTTTATGGAAGAAAGATCAGGAGAAGACGGCCTTCGTCACTGATTAGGGATTATACTGTTACACGGTCATGCCGTTTGGTCTTAAGAATGCCCCGGCTACCTTCCAACGAATGATAAACAAAGTGTTCTTTGATCAGATTGGGAGAAACGTCGAGGCATATATTGATGATATGATTGTCAAGACTAAACTTCAGAAAGATCATCTGGCGGACCTCCGAGAAACTTTCGCCACACTCAGGCGGCACCAAGTCATGCTCAATCCCAAGAAATGTGTATTTGGAGTTGAGTCTGGGAAATTTCTCGGATTCCTTATCAATCAGAGAGGAATAGAGGCGAACCCTGAGAAGGTACAGGCGGTCATTGACATGCAGTCGCCTCGTACCGTCCGAGAGGTTCAGAAGTTAACAGGTTGTCTGGCGGCCTTGGGGAGATTCCTAAGCCGATCAGGCGACAAATGCCTATACTTTTTCCAGGCAATTAAGAAAAAGGCAAGGTTTGAATGGGGGCCGGATGCTGAGGCCGCCTTCCAGAAATTAAAGGTTCACTTGCATTCCTTGCCGAGGCTGGTCAGCCCTTTGCCCAAAGAAGATCTCTACATGTACCTGGCCGTCTCTGATCATGCGTTAAGCGCTGTGCTCCTTGCTGAAAGGGACGGCTGTCAGCTCCCGGTCTACTTTGTCAGTCACGTACTGAAAAATGCCGAGTTGAGGTATCCCCTAGTGGAGAAATTTGGTCTTGCACTCTTCATGGCTGTTAAAAAATTGAAGCCCTACTTTTTGGCACATGCAGTCGTCGTGTATACCGACCAACCAATCAAGCGGCCCCTTACCATCATGGAGTCGTCAGGACGAATGATCAAATGGGCCATAGAAATACAGAGCCTCGAAGTTACTTTCGAGCCTAGAAAAGCAGTGAAGGGCAAGCCTTTGCTGACTTTATTGTAGAGATGACTCGTCCTCCTGACTCTCAAGTTCCAGACCAAGTCAGGAAGGTATATGTGGACGGAAGCTCTACTTCAAATGGTTGTGGAGCAGGCGTCGTATGTCAATCTCCAGAGGGCGAGAGGTTCGAGTATGCTCTGCGCTTCAGTTTTCAGGCTTCAAACAATGAGGCAGAATATGAAGCTTTACTAGCCGGGATCCGCATGTGTAAGGCGGCAGGGGCAAGAAAAATAGACGCCTGTTCTGATTCACAATTGATAGTGAGTCAGTACAATGGCGAATACGAAGCAACCCATCCGGCCATGATCAAGTATTTACAGGCGGTTCGACAAGCAGTCGGCTCCCTTGAGGATTTCCATCTAATCCAAGTGCCGAGATCAGAAAACAACCAGGCAGATGCACTGTCAAAATTAGCATCATCCGCCTCCTCCGATACTCCTCGAACTGTTTTTTGGGAAGTGATGGAGAAGAGAAGCATCGAGGAAAACCCTATTGGAATCCTAGACAGAAGCTTAACCTGGATGGATTCAATCAGGGCATATCTGACAAACGGTACACTGCCGGATGATCCTCAACAAGCGGCAACACTGAAAAAACGAGCCTCCTGTTTTGAGATGATACAGGGAGAACTTCACAAGAGGGGGTACCTTCAACCCTTCTTAAAGTGTGTTACTCCTGAAAAGGGACGAGAAATACTAGATGATCTTCACTCTGGTTTCTGTGCTTCCCATATAGGTGGTAGGACGCTTGCTCAAAGGGCAAGGCGGCAGGGCTACTTTTGGCCTACTTTGGAAGCAGATGCAATGGAGATGGTGAAAAAATGTGACAAGTGCCAAAGGTTTGGCAAATTAATTCACCGTCCGGCTACTGACCTCACTACCATTCACAGCCCACTACCGTTTGCTAAGTGAGGCATGGACATTCTGGGTCCATATACGCCTGCTACAGGCGGCAAAAGGTATATACTTGTTGCCGTTGACTACTTCACTAAATGGGTAGAGGCGGAGGCTGTAAAGGGAATCAAGACGAAAGATGTAATTTCATTCATTTGGAAAAACGTCATCACTCGGTTCGGGGTTCCCATGTCCATGGTTTTTGATAATGGTCCCCAATTTGAGACGCCTGTTCTCAAAAGCTGGTTGGGAGACCAAGGAATTGCACATTACTTTGCATCTGTCGGCCGTCCACAAGCAAACGGCCAGGTAGAAGCATTTAATAAAATCATCTCAGACGGTCTCAAGAAAAAGATTGAACGAGCAGGCGGCCTATGGGCGGATGAACTACCACATGTTCTCTGGGCCATTAGGACGACTGAAAAAGGGGCGACTGGAGAAACTCCATTCCTCTTAACTTATGGTGCGGAAGCTGTTCTTCCAATAGAACACTACGAGCCGACTCTTCGAGTAATGCTATATGACGAAGAGGCAAACTGGGAAGCCATGCGCCTGGCATTAGACTCACTTCCTGAAAAGAGGGGCAATGCTGTTTTGCGCCATGAGATCTATCGCCTGAGAATGACTAGATCATACAACAAAAAAGTACACAGGCGTCCACTCAAAGTAGGGGACTTTGTACTTAGAAAAATGGAAGCAGTAGGTAGGGCTAATGAGTCTGGCAAACTAACTCCCAACTGGGAAGGACCCTACCGAATCTATGCGGAAGTCAGGGACGGTACCTACCGTCTGGAAACACCAGACGGACAACCGTTGCCTCGAACTTGGAATGTAGATAACCTTAAAAAATATTTCTTCTGAGAGATGTAAAGTAAAGAGCTACTTAATAAAGTTTGCACTTACTATTTAATTGTATTACGAGGGGCATGCCGTCTGTACCTTTACAGTCGGTTACTCTCCATTGAGTTTTTCACTCTATCTTCTGAGGGGCATGCCGTCTGTTCCTTTACAGTCGGCTACTCTCCATTGAGTATTTACTCAAACACTTAGCTAAAAAGATTAGGGCCTGGCCGACCCTGTGCCTAACAGGCGGCTACCCTTCTTTTACTTAGCACCTACGTTCACCAAGAACTTACCAAGGCCACCGGCCGAATGATCAGACCAGACGCCAAGCCAACTGATCAAATCTACAAAACTAATACGACCTGTCCCAACATCATAGCAGGCGTCCGACGGCATCCCTCCGGATGAAATACGTCGCAGAGAGCAGCTCCCTTTTGGGTGGAACATTGTTCTATAAACTAATTACACGGCACCTATACGACTGTCCCAAGGGCAACCACGTAGCCGTTTTTTAGACAAGGATAACTCTATCACTAACCAAACCAGTGGTAGCGGTTGACATCTGAGTCAGATGACCGCCTGTATTACTTGGGATAAATGCAGGGGGTACCTATTGAGTTAATAGCCAACAAACATTGGCGAATCAAGGGGTCCAGCCGGCATACGCCGCCTAGCACCTCTACTTCTCAAACAAAAGTGACGGCGACTGAGTAACTCCAACGTTAACTCATAGTCACTCCTTCAAATTTGTATTAAACCTAAAAAGTTTGAGTCGTCCGCCTGTTTCAACAAACAAGGGCACTCAAACCCCTATTCCTACTAGATAACCTATTGAGTTAATAGCCAACAAACATTGGCGAATCAAGGGGTCTAGCCGGCCTACGCCGTCTGGTACCTCTACTACTCAATCTAGATTGTGACGAAGACTAAGTAACTCCTAAGTTAATAGTCACTCAAACTTAGTATGGAGCCTAAAAGGTATGAGTCGTCCACTTGTTTTTAATAAACAAGGGCTCTCAACCAATACTCTTGCTAGGTTAACAAATTACGAGTTAAAAGCCAACATTGGCAATAAAGGGAAACAACCGGCACCCGCCGCTTGTTATCCTACTTAATTCCTTGGCAACTAGGAAATACTATTTACTTGGTCAGACAAATTGAATAAATAGTTCGGATACCGATCGAAATAAATGGCCGACTGATCATCTACCCTGGAAACAGACCACCAGTCGTCTAGGGCATAGGCGGCAATACTTACTATTTGTACCTGTCTTAACGTTCGGCCATACACAACAGTCGGTCTAGTGAACAAATTAAAAATACTTAGACAAATTTGAACCAAAACAAAAATTTGATTAAAAATGAGCCGGCCATTAAAGACCAGCAGAATATTCAAAACCCCGGCCCCCTGGCCGGGTAATTACAAAAGCAAACGGCACGCAGGCCGTGAAAAAAATACTTAAAGCTTAAGAAGGGGCAGTTCAGTATCAGCAGCTCGCGCCTGGTCAGCACTCTTCTTGCTGGACTTGGCCTTAGCTGCACCTTCTTTTGATGCCTTACCCCCAAGTGGCACAAGCGCCACAACCGGCTCTTCCTCCTCCAACGCATCGTCCAACGCCTCTTCTTCAGCAGCCGCCAGGATCTGTTGATTATATGTTTCCGAACACTGGCGGTACGTTCTTTCCCATGAGGCAAAGTCGGCACTGGGAACAGTCGTTCCCAGGTCATGCGCTGGATTTGAGCGGAGTCTTCCACCATCTCCCGGACGAGCTCTTGTTTCTCTTGCTCGGCCTTATCCGAGAGCTCTTGGGTAAGACTCTTCTCTTGGTTCACCAGGCGTTCTTTTACGTTGGCCAAAGATTTCTCCATGGCTTCGTAAGAGTGCATTTTTTGGCGAAGAGGTTTCAGCTCGGCCTTAAGGTTGGTGACGGTCGCCTCCAGCTCGTCAACCTTCTTTTGGGCCGCCTCTAACTGAGCCCGAACAGCGGCGGTAGCCTGCGCCTGATAATAAAGAAGATCAATGGTCAGTACTTCATTTTGGGCAATTTGAAACATTGCCTTATCACAGCTGGAGGCGGCCATAGCCTTTGCGGCCTTTACCTCTTTGTTTTTCCGATCAATCGGCTTGCGAAGGCTGTTGACTCGGAGCAGGGCCTAAGTACAAAGAAAAACAGGCGTCAGTTTCCAAACAAAAAAGTTAACAGGCGTCCTGGAACTCAAAAGCTCAAAAATATGCTAAGTATACCTCAGCAAGGACCCCTGAAATCCCATCAAGGTCAAGGGTGCCGGCACCCCTGACCGCCTCCCTGTCAGATGGAGGAACTACTTTAACCATGGACTTGGCTACCTCAACCAAGTCAAGCCCCTGGGGGCCGGCTGCATTAAGCGAAAGGAAAAAACAAGTTAGACCTAGTCAAGAAGGAAGCAAGGGTGAGTTTTTACAAGTGATTGTCCATACATCTAGGCGGCCCCGCCTGGGTTTT
>NW_018745682.1:0-20004 GCF_001683475.1 Chenopodium quinoa | reverse complement strand
ACAATTTTCGTATAAATTGTAGCAGGAAAATGATTTAATGTTTGCTGCTATAGAGATTGAAATTTGACACACAAAAAAAATGTCTGAAATTGTAATTGACATCAAAGTTTCGCCAGAACGCTCATACATACATTTTTAATAAATAAATTTTTTCACATAATGAACGTGCTGATACCCCTTAGTCCAATGGTTTAGAATAAAAGCTTCTTGTGTATACATGATACCACCGTTTGAACTCTGTGACCATTTAAAATGTATTTCTTTTTTTTTGGTTTTAAATATTTTCAATTTTACAAAATCATATCTAATTTTAAAATACCAGAATAACAAAAACATATTTTTATTTAGTATTTTTAATTATTTTAATTCTGTGAAGGAAATAAACTTATACGTTTAGATATAAATTTTTTATATTTAATAACTATTTTATTAAAACAAAAAGTATGTTAATAAGTTAAAATTTTACAAATTTGATAAATATAAAAAGTGAACCTATTCAACTAATAATATGCATTAGTATGTAACCCAATGAATGTGTTGATACCCCCTTAGTCCGATGGTCTAGACATTATCAAAATGTTGTATTTTTACAAACGCATTCAGTGATCGAACCTTTGCGACCATGAAAAAACCTTTTTTTTCCCCTAAAAACATTTATTATTTTAAATAATCATTCTTCTGTTTATAAAATCTAATTTGATAAATGTATCACTTTGAGATCTTCGTACAACATGTTTTAAATTCTTATACACACTATAGTTTTAAATGAAGTTAATAAAACTAATGGTATATATTGTGGAACATGTGGGCCAAACTTCAAACCGTGACTTTTTTTTTGTGGTGTTTTAATCAAAATCGTGACTTTTTGTGGTGTTATTTTCTAAAATTTCCATAAAATAATAAGCCAGGAAATTCAGTCCAATGGATACACTATAAAAATTAATTTGTTTTCATCTGATGTATGTGTTTATACCCCTTAGTCTAGTAACAAACAAACCTCTTGAATGACTATGGATAGTCAACCTGTGTTCGAATCTTGTGGAGGTATAAAGAGACATGTTTTGATTTTTTATTTTTCTATAAATTTTCATTTTAAGTATCATTTTTGTATTTAAAAAACTCAAAAAAAAAAATGCTATCAATTTTAAAGGAAATCATATTTGTATTTGAAAAATCAAAACTTACACCGTATACCGTATTTTAAAGTCTTGAACTTATTATACCTCATTGAAGTTATTAGAACTTATTATACCTTATTGAACCTTGTAAGACTTTATCAAACTTATTAGTCCTTATTGAATTATCAGACCTTACTGAACTTATTGGAACTTATTATACCTTATTGGACCTTAATAGTACGGGTATCCATCATTCGGATCAAAATCGAAATTTGAACCAATCAAAACAGAATTATTTAATTTGGATCAGATCCGAACTTTAAATCGAATCGGATTAGATTTAATTTTTTCTTAAAAACTCGGACGTTCAAATCGGATTGGATTGACCTTGTTAGAATCCAAAAAACTGAAATAAATTATGAAATCGTTAGTTTATAAATAAGTATTATTAATATAATCATGCTAAACTATGATTTATAATTATTAATATTTATCATGTAACCTACCTATGTTTTCAATACTTCTATTAATTAATTCATGTAACAACTATACTTTTAAGAATTAATTTTTTATTATTGTATTTTAATTTTTATTATCGCATTAGGCCCAAAAATTTTGCAACGTATATTAATTCGCACTTTCGTATTGGTCCAGATAACCTAATTTTAAATCAGTTTGGATCAGATTGGAATTTGGTGAGGAATTCAGATCGAATTGGCTTTGATAATTTGAAATTCAAAATTTTATTTCAAATCGGATTGGATTTAGGCTAAATTCAAACCATGAACCGAACGGACACCCCTATCTATTAGACTTGATTAGAACTTATTGAAATTGATTAGACCTTATTTAACTTAATGTAACTTATTAGATCTTACTTAACTTATTGGAGCTTATTATAAATTATCTGAACTTATTAGACCTACAACTTTTTTTTTTTTTTTTTTTTTTTTTTTTTTTTTGCGGTGAAGAGAACAAGCCCTTAGTGAATGACGGTGTGCAATTGAAATAGTTTAAATTTGACTGCCTATTAAAATATCTCACATTGATTAATATATTTAAGATTGAAAAATGAATTCAAGATCCTAACACTTTTATTAATATCAAATCATATTTCAATTTCTCGTATATATTCTAGGCTATAATTTTAAAATGAAATTCTTATTTTAGTAGCATTATTTTTCAATTCTTTTTAGCCCTTCACTAATGTTATACTTTTACCCTTTCTTGACTTATATACGGAGTATCCATGTTAATATATCTCTTATCATTTTAACTTTTCTTTCTTACTTTACAATAAAGTGTGCATACAAATGTACAATAGACTTTGTATTTTATTATCTAAATATTTTTATGACAATAGAGCCCTAATTAATTTCATTGGTATAATTTTCAATTTTATTTAAGCTATTCCTAGTTTACTTTTAATCCCCCGTGACTTATTTTAATATTATTTATAATAAGAATTAGCAAATGTTGATACTAGTCAAATATATTAGTTTTAAAAAAATAACAATAAATATTGCATTGTTTAGTCTTATAAAATACAATGGTCATAAGATCAAATAATCAATACATTCATTAAATTTATAAATTTATTGCACGTAGTCGATATTGAATGAAACAAGATGCAGCGTTAAATGGTGCCATAGACTTGTTTTTGAATTATATTTCTTGGTATCAAGTTACTAATAAAAATATTCACTGAATTCTTTGTATCTGTAGATGAATGAATTTATCAAATTTTATTATATTGAAGGAGATGAAGAAACTTTAGATATGCGACAATGGTAAAAAAGGATATTACGTTTTCTCTTTTAATTACAATTTCCAAAGCTAAATGTTTGGTGTCACATGAAATTTTACATTGTATGGAATTTTAGCGAAAATTTTCCCTCTTTTTATTTTAAGTTAAATTTTTAATGTTAAGTAATCATTTTTTATTTTATAGAATCATAACTAACAAAAGTAATGAACGAATCATTTATGTGTTACAAAAATTGAAACTAACAACCATCAAATAATCTTTATGAAATTAACTTCAGTCTTCTTTTAGCTTCGTCCGTGGTTTGCGGCAAGACAATCAACTTATAAATTCTTTGAAGTTATGAATTTTGCAAGGCAATAATCAACCATTACTCCAAACACCAAAAACGTAAAACCTTCCTTGTTTCAATTTCTGGATATAACGAAATAATGTTGAGATTAAAATCGAAATGCTAGCACGAAATTAAATTCATTTTTTTTCTCTTTCTCAAATTAAATCATAGTAATATTAAGTTAAATCAACTTATAGAATATATAATAAATTATTCTGTTAATTTACAATATATGTGATATATTTTGTATAATTATCTTTTGAGTTTCCTAACTCTGAAATTCAATCCAATTTTGAAGAGTTCCACAAGATCTAATATGATATCAAAACTTTAGGCTTACGATTATTTAAGCTTCCACAATTTTTTATTTTTTTTAATTTTTCCTATTCTAGCTGGCACCCCTATCACAGTATTCTTCCATTACTAAAATTTCCTCAGCAACCTCCTAAAAAAAATAAATAAATAAAAAAACTGACAACAACTTTAATTCTTCATTAGTGCGCCTAATTCTTTCCCAACTTCCACTTTCTTTTGCTAATCCTTTTATTTTTTGAAAAATTCTTTTGCTAGTCCTTATTTTTGTGCGCCTAATTTTTTTGTGGTCGCTATGGATAAAGATAGATGATGAATCATATCCTAAAAGGCGAAAAATTGCAAAAAATTCTGAAAATATTATCAAATTAGAACATATCATAGAACATGGTTGATAAAGTTATTAATTGAAGTTACAGAAACAAAATTTGAAATATAAAGAGAGAGAAAAAAAGGGGGGAAATGGATGGCAATAAAAGAAGATAAAAAGCCACACCAAGGTTTAACAATGGAGTTTTTAAAGAAAAGCAAAAAGGTTGAACATAACAAAGGTCAAAGAATTGAATGCAGAAAGGATGGGATTCCCATTTTCCAATACTCTATGTTGGCGCCAACCCAATTGTTCCTGCTTCAAAGCTTCCTACCCGGGAAAAAGCCAAAAAAAAAAAAAAAAATCCCTCCTATTTTTCCCTCTTAAAGTTTCAACTTTCCTCCTTTATTTAATATGATTTGCTTAGTTGGCGTAAAAATATTGATGGTGTACAAAAGACTATTATTACACTAAGTGTACCCCTAGCTTTTTACACAAAAGAAGTATAAGAAGCACGTTGTATATCATTTGACATTTTGAACAATGATTCAATGAAGGATTAAAATTTAACTTTGATTGTTCAAGCTTTCATATGTTTTTTTGGACGCAGGAACAAATCTATAAGTTAGTTTATTAAATACTAATGTATACTATAGCCATGTTAATGCATGAATGATGACATTTTTTAAAAGGCAAATGATAAAGAATGTTTTCCTGAAAACAAAAAAAAATGATAAAGAATGTTACTCCATATATACATACAACCCTGAATAAGGTATATTTATAAGAAAATAAAAATAGAAAGATAAAGAATAACTATGAATTATGGTGTGTTCCATTCACTTGATTTATACTTATATGATCTTATCTGAACTTATCCGAATTTATTAAAACTTACTCCGTATTAAAACTTTTTTTTTAAAACATATAAAAAATTATTTTAGTTGTAATTTGAACTTGGCAACTCTTATCAAATTTTTTTTTCCTAAACTGAAATTATTGTCAAAACTTAGGGCCTGTTCTCATACGATTATTTTCAGTTCAGCTCTAATAAGCTCAGTTCAGTTTAGCTCCTAATTTCCTTCTCTTATAAAATATTCATTTCAGTTCAGTTTAGTTCAGTTCAGCTCTAATAAGTTCAGTTCAGTTCAGATGAGTTCAGTAAATGAGAACAAGCCCTTATTAAATCTAAACAAGTCAAAAATGAGGTGAACATAACAAACCCTTAATTATATCGTTTCATACGTGTTTCATCATAAGTTCTTGACATTTCTTATTGTACCATTTTAGAAAATGTACTAGGCAATGCCCCTAGTCATTGTATGTAGATTATAAATGAGGTTTTATAATAAAATTATGTGATAAAATACAAATATAGATTAAATTAGTTCATAAGTTTCAAATAAAGGAGTAGTCTAATACAAACAATATTAAAATATTTAAGTTAGATCAAAAAGATAATTTCACAAACAATGGAACAATAATCGGTGCGTTGTGATGCAAATCACTGACTGAAAAATGAATTTCCGACGCGACCAAGGTGCTCAATTGTATATGTCGACACGAACCCTAATGTTAACAAACCACTTCCACACAAAGACACTTTTGGATGGAAGGTTTTAGTCGAGTAGCTTTGCCAAATACGGGTTTGGGCCGCACCCGCAAACCAAGAGAGAGAGTTCACTTCACAAGATAAAGAGAGGTTTCATCCCAAAATCATATGGCAATCAGGGGAGTAGCCCCTTAACCTTATATTGTGGTGATAACTCTTGAATTCTTTCAATGTGGGATTCCATTACCACTACACTCCCCCTTTAGAATTTGAGTGTGGGACAAGAGAATGCTCACATGTTGGTTGTTCCTAGGCTCAACACTCCCCCTCACATGTGAGTTGTCCATAATATTTGGCCCAGTATACTTTAGCCATTAAAGCGGGTGCCTGACTCTGATACCATGTCAAATACGGGTCTGGGCCGCACCTGCAAACCAAGAGAGAGAGTTCACTTCACAAGATCAAAGGAGGTTCCATCCAAAAACTATATGGCGACGAGGGGAGTAGCCCCTTAGCCTTATATTATGGTGATAACTCTTGAATTCTTTCATATAGGATTCCATTACCACTACAATCCCCCTTTAGTGTTTTGGTGTGGGACAAGAGATTGCTCATATGTGGGTTGTTCCTGGGCTCAACAAGCTTATATCCAATAGAGAATGTGTTTAGAATTTTAGATTATTGTGCTTGATGTATTTTTCAAGTGTGAAAATCAGGAAAAAAAAAATAACAAAGGCTTCTTCTATTTATAGAGAAACATGAAATAACATAGCAGAAGAATTCCAAACATCAATGGAGATGAACAATCACCTTAGACATCCTCTTAAATCAGGGGTTATGAGATTTACTTAACAAGAGAATAATGGCGGTAATTAATCACCTTAAACATTCTCTTAAATTAGAGGTTATAAAAATTACTCAAAATGATATGGCGCCACATCATCTGTCTAGTCATGATGATACGTGGCGGTCTCATGTCTTCCCATTGAGTTTTAATATATACTTCCTCCGTTCTATTAATATTGCAATAACGGACTTTTGCACTACTCATCACTCTTGTTTGGCCATATAATATGATTTATTTCACCAAAAAAAAATATAATATGATTTATACGATAAGCAAAATATAGACATGTGGGATCTTATTGGATTCGTCTCATAAAATACTTTCACAATATCAATTTTTTTATAATTTTTACTCTTATACAATTATAAATATTTAGCATATAAAATGTGCTTTGGGATGCGTAATTTCATCCTTGTTGCAATATTAATAGAATGGAAGAAGGATATAGATTAAGGACTACAAGGAAAACATCCTACCCCTAAAACAGTGCAATTTCCTATACAATTTTATACAATACTTGTTACGTATTATGTGATTGAATTTTTTCAAAAGATATGAGGAATGATAATCAATTCGATTCCAAAGTACTTATTTTCTTACTTCATCTATGGTAGTAATGGTACACAACATCCAGTCCATGAGAATAATATAAGATTACTTGAAATACTACTTTTTTAAGAAAAACTTGTAATTATATTGATTGATTTAATTTTTTACAAAATTTCTATAGATTATTTTGTGAAGAAATAGTACAAATGATAATTAACATGTTCCAATATCATGTGAGCCTGATTTGATATTATACGATTTCATAAATCCAAAGTCAATCATTTTGGTGGAATGAAAAAATTAAAATTGAAATGAAGACAAGAGGCGTGTCCAGATTCAGCCAGCTAAATGGCCAATACTCAGATTAGGCAGACATCTATGCATGGCTTATAAGACGTGCACATTTGGGGTGATAATGACATCCAAGATTTCCCTTTTCCCATATTTCCGTCCTAATTCATCTTTGTAAACCCTTACTTGCCTTTCTATTTTCGAAATTATTTATATATGATGTCTACAATAAACATTTATCTAAATTAAGGCTCTGTTTTGTTCTTCTAATTTACTCTGTATATTATTTTGTATTTAAACTTATTTGAAATTGCTTTTATATTACTCTCTCCATCCCATAATATAGTTCATGTTTGTGTTTTTTCACGGTATTTAAGAAAAAAGAGTAAAAAGTGAATAAAGTACATTAAGGGCCTGTTCTGATTAACTGAACTCAGCTGAACTGAACTGAATTTTAAAATAAAATAGTATTATGACAAAAGAACACAAAACACTTACATAGTTACATGTATCTAACCCATTTAAACAAATTTAAAAAATATATATATAACCATTTGAACAATGAATTGTATTATTATTATTATTATTATTATTATTATTATTATTATTATTATTATTGATGATTATTATTATTATTATTATTATTATTTATTGATTATTATTATTATTATTATTTATTGATTATTATTATTATTGTTATTTTTATTATTATTTATTGATTATTATTATTATTATTATTTATTGATTATTATTATTATTATTATTATTGTTATTTTTATTATTATTTATTGATTATTATTATTATTATTATTATTATTTATTACTTATTGATTATTATTATTATTGTTGTTGTTGTTGTTGTTGTTGTTGTTGTTGTTGTTGTTTGTTGTTGTTGTTGTTGTTGTTGTTGTTGTTGTTGTAATAAGAGCTTAAAAGAATGAAATTTGGCTTTATATCATTAGCAATATCATTAGACATAAATTAAGAGCTGAACTGAACTGAACTGAACTGAATTTCAACGGAAGAGAACAGGCCCTAAAAAGGTAAAAACTACAATTATAGACAAAAGTTAGAAAGAGAAAGTGGAAAAAGTACAAAGCAAGTGAAAAATTTAAGGGTAATTTAGGAAATACAATGAATAAAGTTAGAAAAAATAAGGATATAATGGTCTTTACTTACTAGCCAAAAATAGAAGCAGAAACAAAATTTTGAATGTAGTAGGAAAACGGGAACTATATAATACGGGACGGAGGGAGTACTTAGGCCCTGTTCTCTTCACCTTAATTTTGCTGAACTGAAATTATTTTTACTGAACTGAAATTATTTTTGCTGAACTTAAATTATTTTTACTGAACTTAAATTAATTTTACTGGACTGAAATTATTTTTGCTGAATTGAAATTATTTTTACTGATTTTCTATTATAATTCTTCTTTAAGAAAACTGGATTTTACTGAACTGGACTTATTTTTACTAAACTGAAATTATTTTTACTGAATTGAAATTAATTTTACTAAACTGAACTTATTTTTACTGAACTGAAATTATTTTTACTTAATATTATTTTTTTAAAGGTGAATAGAACAGGGTCTTACATTGTCGTAATTCATTTGAACTTATATTATTTTGTTTGAATGTATAAAATAGGAAGTAATTTTTTTATCTAGTAAAAAATTATGTGTTCGGTAGTAGCTTTTGTGTATCTTTAAGCGGTTTAACCAAGTCAAATTACTACTTGATAAAAAAAAATTATGAGTGTTTCGTAATGTATTGGTTGGAGTGCTTAGTGGTGGATGTACTTTGTGCGCTTATATCAAAAGCTAGCTAGCTTTTGAAGATTAGATGTAGCTGTTGAAAATTTAATCTATTGCTTCAGGAAAATAAATATTAATTTATATGTAATACCAAGTCAAAAGCTAATTTATCAAACATTCATACCTTTATTATCTAATTTCACATTTAATAACTTATTGACAGTTAACAGTTAAATCATTGCATAGCTAACACTTAGGGTATGTTCTCATTGACTGAATTGAACTGAGCTGAGTTGAGCTGAACTGAATTGAAATGAATATTTTATAAGAGAAGGATATTAGAAGCTGAACTTAAATGAATTGAACTGAATTTTAACGTATGAGAAGAGGCCCTTACTTTCACAGTTAGGTATTGGTGCACGCACCTTAACACCTAAAGTACCCTTAATTAACTTTTACTTACTCTTTAAAATAGTTAGTGTATACGGAGTACAAATATGCTTTGTAATATAAAGCACTCGTGTGTTTGTAGATCTAATACTCATAAGCCGACTCATAAGAAGTTTTACAACTTTTTTTTTTTCAGACACAAAATTTTACGACAACTTAAGATATCTAGAACACTCGTTATCATCCATTATAAAGATAACCTAAAATGATTAAAAGTTACCCCTAAAATGAATAGAAATTACCCCAATATGTGTAAAAGTAACCTAATTCAAATAAAAATTATCTACGCTTTATTAATAAAGAATCACATTTTAAATGACTAAAAATCAATTATTAGTGATTGAATGTAACTAAATTACCTTTATAAAACTTTTCTTGTTGTCTATTTATATAAAAATTGTATAATGTTCAAAGTTACCCAAAAAATGCAAAAAAGTTACCCTAAAATTAGCTAAAAGTTATCCTTATACAGCTCGATGTACACTACTATTAATGTAAACCGAATGTATATAAAAGTTTCTATTATAATAATTCCCTGGCTTTCACAACAACAACAACAAAAAATAAAAAACAAAAAAAAAATAATACTAGTTTGACGTAATTAAAGTTGCTTGAATTTTATTTGTATTCAGATTGCAGCTAATGAATTTTCCCAACCCTAGAAAATTAGCAAGGAATAGGGTTGACATCAATTATGCATTTGAAACCATATGTACCATTCATTTGAATTCCACTATGGCCCGTTTGCCTGCATTTTCTGATTTTTGTAGTTTCTCACAGGAAGTTTCAGTTTGTACGTACTAAGAGCATACACAATGGTTGCCCAACCCCATCTTGGTTATTGATTATTTTATTATTTTATCCATCTTCCACCTCACTTATAACCACTCTTATAACCATTTAATAACCAATGTATGCCAATAGTTAACCATAATATTTTGGTTATACATTTTCTCTCTCCTACTTTTACCCAACCCCACCACACAATTTATTACTTAAATTCTATTATTATTAAATAATGCATTTGGTAATAATCATTCAAAATTAATAATTATTTATTAGCATACATTAATTAGATAAAATCTCAAAAATTTAAAAATAATGCAATTTTGATATTAATTAGTATGTAATTAGTCGTTAATTAAGACACAAACAATAATTGTAACCCTACTACATTCCACAATAATAAAAATCATACATATATATTCTATCAAATGACAAAAGTCTTTGAAAGATAATAACGAACCGCGAACAAGTACAAACACAATGATATAATATTGCGATTACACATCTATTAATGCATATTATTGTCCCTACTTTGAACACCGAATTTGAGCCACATATGTTCAACTAAGTCTTTCTTCAATGCTTTATGCATAGCTTCATCACGAACACGTGCTCTATTAGACATGTAAGTTTCCAAACTTGCAATTCGGTTGTTGCTATTTTGGAACTGAAAAGGCTCTTCATTATTTTCATTACTTGAAGACGCATTTGTAGCTTGATCATATTCATTTGGATCGTAATACGTTTTATATGTATCTCTTTCATCCTCAACAATCATATTGTGCATAATAATACACGCTATCATTATTTTTCCTAACATTGATGCGTCACGAGCTAGCGCTGGATTCCGTATTATTGCAAAACGAGCTTGTAATACTCCAAAAGCACGCTCAACGTCCTTTCGTTTAGCTTCTTGTACTTTGGCAAATAGACCTTCTTTTTCATTTTGTGGTAGTGATATTGTAGGAATGAATGCCGCCCATTTAGGATATATACCATCAGTGAGATAATATCCCATATTGTATGTGTTTTGGGGTTTTCTGATGTCCTGCGGGAGAGCTACAATTCCGAGACTGGAACCGGACGCCTGTACCTGCAAAATAACGGAGACTCCTGAGAGCTCCGCCTCCAACGGTCAAGTTAGTACCTGATTAAGGAGTAATTAATACAGAAATTAAAGTAATAAGGTCTCTCTAGGTGAGAGTATTTAATGTAGGTAATCTGCTTTGCTAGCGAGATCTGCCGGTTATTAGTGTGTTCCGTAATGTTTCTCCTCCGTTCCGTTCATTATTCCGTCCCTTGATTAATGAGGATTAATCGAGTATTTATAGCCTTGGGAAGCGTGCAACTCTCTAGGTTTAAGGTAAACCTAGGGCCGATCGGGCTTCTAGACTGAAATGGGCCTTGATGGCCGGTTGTCCCATTTGGCATGGGTGGACACGTGGCGGAACCTGGTTGGTCCACTTGTCAAACGGCGCTTGGTGGATAAAAATCCCCTAATCATTTGCCCCTCACAGGTGGCACGCGACTGGTCACGTGTCGCCTGTGACAGGTGTCGCACGGTGACAGGCGACGGCCCGTTACAGGTGTCACCTTGCAGACGGCCGGGAGATTCTCCCGCCCAAATTTGAATTCGGAAGCGACCCTTCGCCTTCTCATTTTGCCTATAAAAGGAAGTGCTGACTTCGGTCATTTTCACATTTGAGAATTTTTGCGAGAACATTCGGACCCCTGAACTTGCTCTGACATTTTCGGACTTTTTCTGCCTACCGCCTGTTCTGACAAGCCGACTGACCCGAACTTTCAGGACTTCATCAACTGTCATCCGTTCAGGTAACTCAGTTCTCTTACTCTTAATTTTCTTTTTATTTTTTGAAATGGCACCATGGAAGCACACGACACGCCCTAAGTTAGTGATCAGCCGGTCACCGGGGACGGCTGAATCTAGGACTAGGAGTGCCGCCTGCCCTTTTCTGGACCCATCTTTGCCCTTTATACAAAGTCCGACTGAATCTGTGTCTATGCAGAACGTGATGGCCAGAACAAAAAAGACTGCTAGAATATCAAACTCAGACGGCTCCTCCCAAAGGGTACTCCTTAGCGAAACATCTGACCAGGCGCCAGATGTGGAACGAGGCGACTGTCAAGCTGACAGTTCTGAGAGAGGGACCAAGGTGTTCCCTTCTCATCTAACCGTGGACATGTCTAATTTACCTTCTGCTCCTTCTAAGGGAGAGGAGGCGGGCCCCTCTAGGAGAGGGGAGGAGTCGTCCTCTTCGGACTCGTCAGGGGACGAGTCCGATTCCAGCTCTTCTGACCATAGTTCTTCTGACCATAGTTCTTCTGACTCAGAAGAAAAACATAACCGCCTACAAGAGGCGAGAAGTTCCCATGCAGTGGAGAAGGGGGATAATTGGGCAGAGCCGTCCGCCTCTTACAGAGAGGAAAACACCCCCTACTACTGCAGGGTGCCCCGGGGCCGGATCGCAACCATGCGAGACAACGTGGCGAGCTTTATTGCTAACCACAAAATGAGCCCGGAGTATTTACTGTTTGTGCCGGATCCAGAAGATACTGTCGTCTGGCCGGCTGGTACCAGCTATGGTGACGGCTGTTTTGGCTGCTATGTGGCGGCCATCAAAGCTGGTCTGCGCTTCCCATTACATCCGGCTGTTCAGCGGATTTTAGATGGGTATGATCTGGGGTTATGGCAGTTAGCCCCCAACTCTTGGGTAAACGTACTCGGCTATGTGGCCGGGTGCGAACTGAACGGGGTGGAGCCAAGTTTTGAGGCTTTCGCCCACATGAACTATCTCAGCCGGACCCCTAAGTCGGGAGGTACCGGCTGGTATCAACTAACAAGCCACAGGGGTTACCTCATGACGAGAGGTAAGGCAAACAAATGGAAGGATTGGCGGAACACCTTCCTTATTATCGAGAGTTCAGACACGGAGCTGAACAAACGTTTTAACAAGTGGAACAGGGATCCGCCTCTTCTTGCAGGCGGCCGCAGCATGCCGCCTGTTCCCCCAAAGGCTAAAAGAGAGATCCTAGACAAAGGACTCTTCAAAGTAGAGACTAGGGTGAACTCTACTTCAGGGGTACGAGAGCAAGTACCCCTACACTGCGTCCCGAGCTTCAAGTGGCTCTATGATGAGTACTTCTTGGCCGCCTGTGGCCTCGGCAGTCGGTGCTCTAGAGGTAGCCGGCCTGACGAATACTCTGTTTTTTTCACGCCTTGTTTACTTGGGATTTTTACTAACTTTGCTGTTTATTTCTTTCAGCCGACGCCATGAGTAAAATAACAGCATCTAAGACTGCGGCGGCCATGCTGCGGGTTTCGCTAATGAAGCAGTCGTACGCCGACTCCCCCAGCAAGGAGGCACCCTTGGTAAGCTTTGAAAACTCTTCCCCTTTAAGTTGTATTATGCATATACTAACTCTTTTTGTTTTCAGTCTGGCACTCCAAGGGCTTCTTCCTCGCAACAGCCGGACCCCAAGGCCCGGAGAACGACTGTTGCAAGCTCTCCTGGGTCTTCCAGGAAAACAGTGGCGGCTGAGAAGCAGCCGGCCACTTCTTCAAAAAACCCAGGCGGGGCCGCCTAGATGTATGGACACTTGCTTGTAAAAACTCACTCTTGCTTCCTTCTTGATTAGGTCTAACTTGTTTTTCCTTCTGCTTAATGCAGCCGGCCCCCAGGGACTTGACTTGGTTGAGGTAGCCAAGTCAATGGTTAAAGTAGTTCCTCCCTCTGACAGGGAGGCGGTCAAGGGTGCCGGCACCCTTGACCTCGATGGAATTTCGGGGATCCTAGCTGAGGTATACCCTTTTGAAGTTCCAGGACGCCTGTTAACCCTTATGATTGGAAACTGACGCCTGTTTTTCTTTGTACTTAGGCCCTGCTCCGAGTCAACAGCCTTCGCAAGCCGATTGATCGGAAAAAACAAAGAGGTAAAGGCCGCAAAGGCTATGGCCGCCTCCAGCTGTGATAAAGCAATGTTTCAAATTGCCCAAAATGAAGTACTGACCATTGATCTTCTTTATTATCAGGCGCAGGCGACCGCCGCTGTTCGGGCTCAGCTAGAGGCGGCCCAAAAGAAGGTTGACGAGCTGGAGGGGACCGTCACCAAATTTAAAGCCGAGCTGAAACCCCTTCGCCAGAAAATGCACTCTTACGAAGCCATGGAGAAATCTTTGGCTAACGTAAAAGAACGCCTGGTGAACCAGGAGAAGAGTCTTACCCAAGAGCTCTCGGACAAGGCCGAGCAAGAAAAACAAGAGCTCGTCCGGGAGATGGTGGAAGACTCCGCCCAAATCCAACGCATGACCTGGGAACGACTGTTCCCCAGTGCCGACTTTGCCTCATGGGAAAGAACGTACCGCCAGTGTTCGGAAATATATAATCAACAGATCCTGGCGGCTGCTGAAGAAGAGGCGATGGACGTTGCGTTGGAGGAGGAAGAGCCTGTTGTGGCGCTTGTGCCACTTGGGGGAAAGGCATCAAAAGATGATGCAGCGAAGGCCGAGTCCAGCAAGAAGAGTGCTGACCAGGCGGCTGCTGCTGATACTGAACTGCCCCCTTCTTAAGCTTTAAGTATATTTTTTCTTTTCACGGCCTGCGTGCCGTTTGCTTTGTAATTACCCGGCCAGGGGGCCGGGGTTTTGAATATTCTGCTGGTCTTTTATGGCCGGCTCATTTTAATCAAATTTTTTGTTTTTGTTCAAATTTGTCTAAGTATTTGAAATTTGCTCACTAGACAGACTGTTGTGTATGGCCGAACGTTAAGACAGGTACAAATAGTAAGTATGCCGCCTATGCCCCTGGACGACTGGTTGTCTGTTTCCAGGATAGATGATCAGTCGGCCATTTAATCAATCGGTATTCGAACTCTTTATTCAATTTGACCAAGTAAATAGAATTACCAAGTAGCCAAGGAATTTAAGTAGGAAAACAAGCGGCGGGTACCGGTTGTTTCCCTTTATTGCCAATGTTGGCCTCTAATTTGTTATTTGTTAACCTAGCAAGAGTATTGGTTGAGAGCCTTTGTTTATTAAAAACAAGTGGACGACTCGTACCTTTTAGGCTCAGTACTAAGTTTGAGTGACTATTAAGTTAACATAGGAGTTACTTAGTCTTCGTCACAATCTTGATTGAGTAGTAAAGGTATCAGGCGGCGTAGGCCGGCTAGACCCCTTGATTCACCAATGTTTGTTGGCTATTTACTCAATAGGTTATCCAGTAGGAATAGGGGTTCGAGTGCCCTTGTTTGTATAAAACAGGCGGACGACTCAAACTTTTTAGGTTCCATACCAAATTTGAAGGAGTGACTATGAGTTAACTTTGGAGTTACTCAGTCGCCGTCACTTTTGTTTGAGAAGTAGAGGTACCAGGCGGCGTAGGCCGGCTAGACCCCTTGATTCGCCAATGTTTGTTGGCTATTAACTCAATAGGTACCCCCTGCATTTATCCCAAGTAATACAGGCGGTCATCTGACTCAGATGTCAACTGCTACCACTGGTTTGGTTAGTGATAGAGTTATCCTTGTCTCAAAAACGGCTACGTGGTTGCCCTTTGGGACAGTCGTATAGGTGCCGTGTAATTAGTTTATAGAACAATGTTCCACCCAAAAGGGAGCTGCTCTCTGCGACGAATTTCATCCGAATGGATGCCGCCGGACGCCTGCTATAATGTTGGGACAGGTCGGATTAGTTTTTTAAAAGTTAGATCAGTTGACTAGGCGCCTGGTCTGATCATTCGGCCAGTGGCCTTGGTATGTTTTTGGTGAACGTATGTGCTAAGTAAAAGAAGGGTAGCCGCCTGTTAGTTACAGGATCGGCCAGGCCCTAAACTTTTTAGCTAAGTATTGTGAGTAAAATACTCGAGGGAGAGTAGCCGACTGTAATGGAACAGACGGCATGCCCCTGTAAAGATAAAGAGTGAAACTCAATGGAGAGTAGCCGACTGTAAAGGTACAGACGGCATGCCCCTCGTAACACAAAATTGAATAGTAAGTGCCAACTTTATTAAGTAGCTCTTTACTTTACATCATTCAAAAGAAATATTTCTTAAGGTTATCTACATTCCAAGTTCGAGGCAACGGTTGTCCGTCTGGTGTTTCCAGACGGTAGGTACCGTCCCTGACTTCCGCATAGATTCGGTAGGGTCCTTCCCAGTTGGGAGTTAGTTTGCCAGACTCGTTAGCCCTACCAACTGCTTCCATTTTTCTAAGTACAAAGTCCCCTACTTTGAGTGGACGCCTGTGCACTTTTTTGTTGTATGATCTAGTCATTCTCAGGCGGTAGATTTCATGGCGCAAAAACAGCATTGCCCCTCTTTTCAGGAAGTGAGTCTAATGCCAGGCGCATAGCTTCCCAGTTTGCCTCTTCGTCATATAGCATTACTCGAAGAGTCGGCTCGTAGTGTTCTATTGGAAGAACAGCTTCTGCACCATAAGTTAGGAGGAATGGAGTTTCTCCAGTCGCCCCTTTTTCAGTCGTCCTAATGGCCCAAAGAACATGTGGTAGTTCATCTGCCCATAGGCCGCCTGCTCGTTCAATTTTTTTCTTGAGACCGTCTGAGATGATTTTATTAAAGGCTTCTACCTGGCCGTTTGCTTGTGGACGGCCGACAGATGCAAAGTAATGTCCAATTCCTTGGTCTCCCAACCAGCTTTTGAGAACAGGCGTCTCAAATTGGGGACCATTATCAAAAACCATAGACATGGGAACCCCGAACCGAGTGATGACGTTTTTCCAAATGAATGAAATTACATCTTTCGTCTTGATTCCCTTTACAGCCTCCGCCTCTACCCATTTAGTGAAGTAGTCAACGGCAACAAGTATATACCTTCTGCCGCCTGTAGCAGGCGTATATGGACCCAGAATGTCCATGCCCCACTTAGCAAACGGTAGTGGGCTGTGAATGGTAGTGAGGTCAGTAGCCGGACGGTGAATTAATTTGCCAAACCTTTGGCACTTGTCACATTTTTTCACCATCTCCATTGCATCTGCTTCCAAAGTAGGCCAAAAGTAGCCCTGCCGCCTTGCCCTTTGAGCAAGCATCCTACCACCTATATGGGAAGCACAGAAACCAGAGTGAAGATCATCTAGTATCTCTCGTCCCTTTTCAGGAGTAACACACTTTAAGAAGGGTTGAAGGTGCCCCCTCTTGTGCAGTTCCCCCTGTATCATTTCAAAACAGGAGGCTCGTTTTTTCAGTGATGCCGCCTGTTGAGGATCATCCGGCAGTGTACCGTTTTGTCAGATATGCCCTGATTGAATCCATCCAGGTTGAGCTTCTGTCTAGAATTCCAATAGGATTTTCCTCGATGCTTCTCTTCTCCATTACTTCCCAAAACACAGTTCGAGGAGTATCGGAGGAGGCGGATGATGCTAATTTCGAGAGTGCATCTGCCTGGTTGTTTTCTGATCTCGGTACTTGGATCAGATGGAAATCCTCAAGGGAGCCGACTGCTTGTCGGACCGCCTGTAAATATTTGATCATGGCCGGATGTGTTGCTTCGTATTCGCCATTGTACTGACTCACTATCAGTTGTGAATCAGAACAGGCGTCTATTTTCCTTGCCCCGGCCGCCTTACACATGCGGATCCCGGCTAGTAAAGCTTCATATTCTGCCTCATTGTTTGAAGCCTGGAAACTGAAGCGTAGAGCATACTCGAACCTGTCGCCCTCTGGAGATTGACATACGACGCCTGCTCCACAACCGTTTGAAGTAGAGCTTCCGTCCACATATACCTTCCAGACTTGGTCTGGAACTTGAGAGTCAGGAGGACGAGTCATCTCTACAATAAAGTCAGCAAAGGCTTGCCCCTTCACTGCTTTTCTAGGCTCGAAAGTAACTTCGAGACTCTGCATTTCTATGGCCCATTTGATCATTCGTCCGGAGGACTCCATGGTGGTAAGGGGCCGTTTGATCGGTTGGTCGGTATACACGACGACTGCATGTGCCAGAAAGTAGGGCTTCAATTTTTTAACAGCCATGAAGAGTGCAAGACCAAATTTCTCCACTAGGGGATACCTCAACTCGGCATTTTTCAGTACGTGACTGACAAAGTAGACCGGAAGTTGACAGCCGTCCCTTTCAGCAAGGAGCACCGCGCTTAACGCATGATCAGAGACGGCCAGGTACATGTAGAGATTTTCTTTGGGCAAAGGGCTGACCAGCCTTGGCAAGGAATGCAAGTGAACCTTTAATTTCTGGAAGGCGGCCTCAGCATCCGGCCCCCATTCAAACCTTGCCTTTTTCTTAATTGCCTGGAAAAAGTATAGGCATTTGTCGCCTGATCGGCTTAGAAATCTTCCCAAGGCCGCCAGACAACCTGTTAACTTCTGAACCTCTCGGACGGTACGAGGCGACTGCATGTCAATGACCGCCTGTACCTTCTCAGGGTTCGCCTCTATTCCTCTCTGGTTGATAAGGAATCCGAGAAATTTCCCAGACTCAACTCCAAATACACATTTCTTGGGATTGAGCATGACATGGTGCCGCCTGAGTGTGGCGAAAGTTTCTCGGAGGTCCGTCAGATGATCTTTCTGAAGTTTAGTCTTAACAATCATATCATCAATGTATGCCTCGACGTTTCTCCCAATCTGATCAAAGAACACTGTGTTTATCATTCGTTGGAATGTAGCCGGGGCATTCTTAAGACCAAACGGCATGACCGTATAACAGTATAATCCCTGATCAGTGACGAAGGCCGTCTTCTCCTGATCTTTCTTCCACAAAGGAATTTGATGAAAACCAGAATAGGCGTCCATAAAACTCATCAAGGCATGGCCGGCTGTTGAGTCGACCAGGTTATCAATTTTGGGCAGAGGGTAACTATCTTTGGGGCACGCCTTGTTCAAGTCTGTGTAGTCTACACACATTCGCCAGGTGCCATTCGGCTTTTTAACAAGTACCACATTTGCAACCCAATCTGGGAAGTAACATTGCCGAATGAACCCTGCATCAAGTAATTTTTTGACTTCGGCGGCGGCCGCCTGACCTCTTTCTTCACCATGGTTCCGCTTCTTTTGCCGTACCGGCTTCTTTTTCGGATCCACAGCGAGTTTGTGTACTGCCAGATCAGGACTAATGCCTGGCATTTCATGGACTTCAAATGCAAAGATGTCCTTGTATTCTTTCAACAGGTTGTGAAAGTCATCACCAAGGTTTCTCAGAGCAGTCGTCCCAACTTTGACTGTTCGGTCAGGGCGGGAGTCGTCTAATATCAGGTCCGTATGCTCACCAGCCGGCTGAGGGCGGAACTCATCCGGCCGGTCCTCTGCCAATGATTGCTATTTTCTTGCCTTTCTGGCGGACTCTGTCTGGGACGCCTTTCTTTTTCTGTCGCCTGTTTCTTGAACAAGCGCACTTTCCTTGACATTGTCAAGGTCTGTTTTTTCTCCACTTGACCCAGTGGCCTTAGCAGTGGTTTGACATCCGAGAGATAGCACTCTCGGGCCATCCTCTGATCTCCCCTTAGGGAGCCGACTGTTCCATTGTCCCTTTCAAACTTAAGCAGCATAAGTGACGGGATTATAACAGCCTTGGCACTATTCAGGGTTGGGCGACCCAGAATCATGTTGTAGGCAGAGAGTTCCTCTACAACTAGGAATCGGACTACCATGTGTCGTCCTTCCCCTTTTTCGCCCAGGCGGACGGGTAGATCAACTCGTCCCAGTGGGTGGACGACTCCTCCTCCAAACCCTATTAAAGGGTGGGAGGCCGGATGTATGCAGTCCGTCTGATATTTCAGTTTTGACAGACATTTGCTGCTGATGAGATCTGAAGAGCTCCCAGTATCTATGAGGATTCGACCAACTCTCTGGTTGGCCACTTTACATTCAATAACGAGAGGTCGTCATGCGGCCCCCTTATTCCTCCTAGATCCTCTTCAGTGATGACAATCTCAGGAAATGTATATTTGGAC
>NW_018745681.1:0-27546 GCF_001683475.1 Chenopodium quinoa | reverse complement strand
TTTACCAGAAAGTCAATAATTGTTGTGAAATTAATCTAAAAATTGTAATTATACAAAATTAAATTTATGTATTGGAATTTGTTCATCTAAATGTCACAAATTTTAATTTAATTATAATCAAGGAATATTTTTATTTCTTATCATAAACACTATCAAAATTTATCTTATAATAGTACATATATAAATCCTATATCTAAAGATGATTATTTTAAAAGATAATTTCTAGTTTTTTAAATAAATTTAATCCTAATAAATCAATATTCGTTGTTTTTACTTACGTGGAAAAATTCTTAAATCTCATTCGCCAATTTTGTTTAGGTGGCAAATGAATTTTTTAATTCCAAAAAAAATAGAAATCTAATTATTAATTGGTCGAAAATATACCTTTGCTTATGTGGCGCTCCGAATGCTCTTGAAAAATGCCTACTTTATTTATATATATAGATTTCATCAATTATTTTAATTGCATTATTTATACTTTTTCACTATTCACACACCTCTTTTGAATTTCTTTTGTGATTTATTAGTTAGAATATTATATTTTTAAATAGTTATATGTGATAATTTATTTCGTGATTAATCAATTTATTACATGGTTATGACACACACAAAAATGTGCATAATTATACTTCTACATTGAAATCCTTCTTTGATTCATCTCATTCTATGAAAGAGTATTAAATTGACTTACTTGTTTCAATCTATAATTATGAGTGAGAAATCAATAATAATCATGTTTCATAAATATATCATCTCATAATTAAATTATCATTTATTATCATGCTTGTAAACATGTCATTAAATAGAATTTATCAAACAATCTAAGAATCATAATCTTCTTATAATGATGACACTTTAATTTTTCAAAGTATATAAAATACCTATTAAGATACTATGCGAATATTAAAAATCCATACATGTATACATACCAAATAAAATTATCAACCACTTAAAAATCATCTCACTCGATTCTCCTATATCGTAAAAATAATTATTGTCAAAATAAAATTGCATAATTAAAATATTTTAAGCCTAAAACAAGAAAAACCTTCTCATGTAAGAAATAAAAACTTATAAGAAAACTTCTGAAACAACTACTATCATTAGTAACACATACACATCTAAATCCCTTCCAATTCAAAGTGGAATCTTGATTTTGATAACTTTAATATAAACTACTTAAGAAACATAGATCATTTGAGATGGACCACTTAAGAAAATAAGAGAAATTAGCTTAGGAGAAAGAGTTACTAAAAGCTATAGAGAGAGTGGGAGAGAGAGAGAGAGAGCCATTTAAGAAAGATCGATCATTCAAAAAGAGAGAAATATCACTTAGGAAAGAGAGAGATAGACTACTTAATTAAGAAAGATTTCTCATATAATAACTTAGAATGCAACATTTCCCTCTTAGATTGCCTTTATTACTTTAAATTCTTACGACATGCACACACTACGCAAACATAATACCGTGTAACAGAACCACCGGATACATTACTTACTAATAATAATCACCGCGCGGGACCACAACTAGTTAAAAAAAAAGTAAGTAACATGTTTAATTTTCAAAAATGTTTTCCATTCTTTTATAAAAATATTACATGTTTTTTGAACTACAAACTTTTTCTTTAAAAAAAAATAAGACTTCTTCATGATTTCATTTGTTAATTGACTTGTAAAGTTGATGAACTTGTTTGATCATATTCTAAACTATTACTGTAGCAATTATTTTGACGTAAATCTAATTTCAAAGGAGCCATTATTATTTTAAATTTTGGTAGGTCTAGAAGAGTTCGAGAGAAATGGTGAGGAGAGGAGACAAAGGTGAGGGAATAGGAGGATATAAGACATTATTTTTATTTTCTTCTATTACAAACCAATCGTAAAATAAGAAAGCCGTTTTTGGAAAATGATTTTCCTTCCATTGAAACACAGATTTAAGCCAAGAAGCAAAAAACGGGAAAGCAAACAAGTAAATGAGACAAAAATGGAAGCAAAGCAGGACATGAAAACGAAGGACCATTGCATTAGATAATACTGCGTACAGTATATGGGTCTTTCATTCAAGCTCTTGAACATTTTCTAAGTTTGAGGACTAATTTAAAGAAATGATAATGAAGATTATTACACTACATATTAGTTGTTAGACGATACAAACTTACAGGTGATAATGAGACAACACCACCTTTAGCAACACATTCTCGTGGTGGAACTCAGGAGCCTGAAACAATGATTGATGAATAAAACTTCCCTACAAAATTCCTTTTGTTGGTAGGCCGATGTGGTTTATAATGACTTGAGTCATGTTAAAGCATCTTAAAGTTCGATGAGAATCATCTAATTTCATGCGGTTTCATGTCAAATTGATCCAACTGTTTAGTTAAATGTCCTTTTCGAACTAGCTATCGTTAAGCCTTAATTACTCCGTAAAGGTCAATATAATATACTAGTCGTAAATATATGAAATTTTTTGTCCATAGGGACCATTTAAACTTGTGTTTCTCTATAGTCCAATCACCTCATATAGATATTACTAATGATTGTATTAAAGTCTTAAAAAAAAAATAAAAAAAAATCCTGAACATTATATATAAATGTTCCCTACTAGCTTGATGATGAGAAATTATGACAAAAAATGAAGTACGAGTTGGTGAAGTGGTCCAGATTACTGGATCTGTAACTTTCAAACTAATAATATTTCTAAATTTAGGAACTCACCAACTAATAGTTTTTTTTTTTTTTTTTTTGACACAATATCATAGTTCATAAATTATACGGAGTGCAATAATTATAATGGTCACTTGCTCATGCTTTAAGGAATAATTAAAAAGAAAATCAAACTTAAACAAATACATACCTACTGAGGTATGCAAAGCATTACTTTAACTTTATTACAATTAATTAATTAATACACTTTGCATAGACAATACCTTAAAAAAGGACATTTTTTTGGATTATAGGCTATATAAGTGTTTAGTCTAAATGTTGTCAAAAAAAAAAAAAAAGTGTTTAGTCTAAATGGATTAGGTCAGGTAAGCTATATGGGCCTTAGGTCCATGGGCTCATTGTATTGATCATCCATGAATTCCAAACTAATGATCGTAACTAAGAAAAAATACATCAAAATCAATACTATCTCCGCTTATATTTAACCATCACCTTACTAGTTTAGATATACACTTACAGCTAAAAATGTGACATATGTTTCTAGACATGGGAATAGTATAGTATTCGCCATAGGAAACAGCAACCTTATAACAGAGAAAGGTTAATTATACGAGTAGTAATAAGAGTAAGTAATAATATTATGATGAATGAAGCGTTGTGTTAAATGAGATATTACATGAACCCACACCTAAAACAATGAGCATACATATGTTTTCATGAAACCCACACCACACACTATAAATAGTTAGTCTTTAACACTTAAATATGTGATAAATCATCAATTAATTAGTATTACAACAATTTTAAATAACCTAACCAATTGTATACCTTATATTCCTAACTTCAGCTCTAATTGCATGTTATTGGAAGAATCAATAGTAGTAGAAGAAAGAACCATCCTCTAGAAGTTGGGGGCGGTAGGTTTAAGATCAACACCACATTGGGCCTTATTGGGCCTTGAATCTGACCCAAGTGGAAGCCCAAACAACGATCGCAATGCCGGCTCCTCACTCTTCTCCCAGTGGGACCTCATGTGCCCACCCAAGGCCTGTCCAGTAGGAAACACCTTCAAACAAACACCACACTTGTGGCCCACTCCAAGGCCCAAGCCCAAAGAAAGGCCCAGCCAATTGCCTCCTCATGACTTGAACCACTTTGCATGATCATACATTGATCATCCTCAACGTCAAGTTGCACTCTTGGTAATGGCAAAGCATCCCTTGACATTCTTATGGCTAGCACGGTGACCGCCGAGCGCTTGGTGAGACCCAAATGTCTTCTTACAACTCGAGCACTCAAACCTGGGCGGAGAGGCTAATGCCACGTCAGGGGAGACAGGACCAGCAGCGAGTAAGAGAAGGCTAGCAGCGACCTCATGGTCATCAGTGGTTGTAGTAGGAGTGGGAGGAAGAGAAACGACGTCGAAGATGAGGCGGAGGGTTAATGCCACGCCACTCACGTTCGGGGTGGCATCGCATATGACCGAAAAGAGCCTTCCAGGACCAAAAGGTTTTCCCACACTCCGTGCATGGTGGTGTGATCTCAGGTTTTTTTTGTTGGCCGGTGTTGTGCTGGTGGAAGTGTCAATGCGGAGGAGTTTAGAGTGGCGTTTCTTACGTAAGGAGGCGGTTGGGGAGGAGGAGATCGGTGTGGTGGGAGGAGGAAAAGGTAAGAGTAAATCTTTGTGATTGTGGACGTAGGAAGTTGGAGTAGGAGGAGACAATGAAAGAGGTATCGGTATCGGTGTCGGAGGCGGTAGTGGCAAGGGTGGTGGTGGAGGAGGAGGAGTGTTATCCATGGAAGGTGAAAAAAAAGAGAGAGGGGGTGTATGAAGAGAAGAGTGGAAAAAGGCTGGAAGTGGGGGGAAGAGTGGGTTTTGTAGGGGAAGGAAGTGGGAGTTATTTTACAGTTACTTCAGTTTTTTTTATGAACAGTAGGACAGTGTCCTTCCGGAATTACCCTCGGTTTTGTCCTTTTTCTCCTTTCTGTCCTTCATTTTCTTCACGTTTGAGTTGCTTTTTTCCTCTTCGACGGTACGCTCCATCTCTCCCCTCGATTGAAGTGCGATCTGAATCCTCCATTGAAGTGCCTTCTTAGCTCTCTCTCCTCCTCCTATGAAGCAGCTTTTGAGGTCGCTCTTAATTTTTTTTAGTTGGGCTTTCAGGGTTTTGTTTAATTTGAAATTTATTTTTTCAATTTCTTTTGGTTGAAGCAGTTTTATGTTCCTGTTGTTTTCGATTTTTTTGGGTTGAATCTTTGTGGGTGTATTTTTGTGCGAAATCGTTTCGTTTTTAATGGGGTTTATTTGATCGATTTGTGTTCGATTTTTTGGGTTTATTTGTTCGATTGGTTTTCGATTTTTTTGGGGATTCTTTGTTTTATTTATTTTTTGTTTTTTTGGTTGCAATTTTGCAATTTTTTGGGGTTTATTTGTTTTTTTTTGGGTTTTTTTTTTTGTGTTGAATTTGAGTGATTTATTTTTTTTGGGTTGATTTTTTATGTTGATGATAATTAAAGTTGCAATTGAAGCAATTGTTGATATTATAGTTTCAGAATTTGGATTCTTCAGAACATCATCGCATAGACAACGGGCCGGAGGAGGAGGGATTGTTTTTGAGGTGCTCTGAAAAGCACTTTAATGGTGCTTATGAATTCAGGTATGAATAATTGAATATATGTTTTTGAATTTAAATTAATTTGCTGATTTTTTCTGCCATTTGTTTAGGCGAAATTTCTTTGTTTGTTATCAGTCGATTAAGCTTCATGTTGTTTGTATTGGTTTTTATTTGTGAGTTGAGTTCCGAGATTTTTAAAATGAAAAATTGGATTTCTTGGGTCTACTGTTTACTGAAAGACCTTTTCTGTTTTCGTCTATTTGGAATAAACTGAGCTCTAAGGTTCTGTATTAAGTCCTTTCTTTCTTTCTTTTTATTTTTTTTTTATTTTTTATAATTACAGATAAGTCCTTTCTTACATCTCAATGGATTTTAAAGAAAGAGATTAGGAGCATGTGACATCCTCTTATACAATAATATTTATGATCATTTTAATCTATGAAAATTACCAAGCTATTTCCTATGGTTTTATGTTCTGCAATCAAATTTCAATTACAAAGAAGCAATTAGTGGGGGCAAAGTTGGACTTATTAGAGACTCAATTATAGCATGGATTTTCTTATTAATGCGAGTTATTAGCTTTAATTCAAAGAAACTTTAAATGGGAGTTTGCTGAGGACCGTTTTGCCCCTCTTCTGTGATAACCTCCGTCAACGGCGGTCATCTTTAGCCGGTGATTTCTCCGACCACCATTAAAACGGCCCTCTGAGAAATCGAAGAGCTTAGTTTCCACAATTTTGCTCTCTTTCTCTCACCTTTTCTTTTTTTTTTTTTTTTTTGGCTACTCTGAATCTCTGATCTCTGGTTCTGTTTTTCACCATATACCATAATCAACCCCCAAAAAGAGCTACGTACTACGTATATATATATATACACACACACACACACACACACACACACACATAAACAATTATACAAATTAATGAGGCTGTGATGAGTCAATTCAAAGTAATCGATGGTTTGGTTTTGGAATGTTTTACGAATTTGGGATACGTTTTGATCATTTGGCTTGGCAGCAAACGAAATTGTATTCCCTAATTCTTATTAGGGGGCATTTGGTTTGTGGGATTCGGTTGAGTTGCTGCCATGGTTGAGGTTTTCCCACTTCGAGAATGTGCCGCCAAATTGTTCGATGAAATGCAGATCTGAGTCTCCCTATAACCCACCCACCAAATAAACCTTGAAGATGGTATGGAGTTTTAATTTTTCTTTTTTTTTGTTGGTTTATTATGTCATTTATGTGTATGAAATTGTGCTGAAAATGCATGAAAGTATTATTGCAGTATTAGGGGGCGTTTGGTTTGTGGGATTCGGTTGAGTTGTCTCCATGGTTGAGGTTTTCCCACTTCAAGAATGTGCCGCCAAATTGTTCGATGAAATGCAGATCTGAGTCTCCCTATAACCCACCCACCAAATAAACCTTGAAGATGTTATGGAGTTTTGATTTTTTTTTTTTTTTTTTTTTTTTTTGTTGGTTTATTATGTCATTTATGTGTATGAAATTGTGCTGAAAATGCATGAAAGTATTATTTGCATGTAATTTTTTAAGATGGTTGATGTTAGGTTCTTTAACTTTTGTGCTCTTCTTGCATGGAGTTGTTCACAGTATTTTATTTATTGCAAGGTATAAGATTTATTGTATAAAATAGATGTAGAGTTTATCAGTATTCTTATAATCCATCAATCTTGCTTTTGTTGTGAAGTATGAGATAAATTTAAGTTCTATGTTGTTGACCGTTGTTATTTATTCTCTAATGTGTCTGGATAAAGTCATACTGATGCATGTTACATAGTTGACTAATCAAAGGGAAGGCTGCTGGTGTTTTATAGGGAGGGTTGTTTGCTGAGTCTAGAATTATGTAGTTTCAACTATAAACATGGCCCTGGTCTTGGTGCATTCGTTTAATGGTGTTTAAATGAGAAGACCACCGGTACTGTTCCTTATGAACAGTAGGACAGTGTCCTTCTGGAATTACCCTCGGTTTTGTCCTTTTTCTCCTTTTCTTCTGTCCTTCTTTTCTCTCTCTTCTTCTTTACTCATTCTGTCCTTCTTGTAACCTCTCCCCTACCTTTCACTTCATCTTCTTCCTTCGTTCTCTCTCTTCTCTACCATTAATTATTTTTTCAAAGAATTCTTTGTTCTTATTAATGTGAGTTATTAGCTTTAATTCGAAGCAAGAAACTGTAAAAATGGTGGGTTTTTTCTCTAAGTTTTCTAGCAGCAAATCTGGGCACCGAAGAACGCAAAGCGCAATTGTGAGTTAAATTAGTTTTCTGGGGTTGCATGATTTTGTAAAATTAGGAACTTTTTTTGTTTAATTTGATTGTGAATTTTGTATGAATACTTTGTGTGGTAAGTAACCTAATATGATTTGAATAGGTGAACTGTCTATCTTACTGTTGTGTTTAGATGATTTTGTTCTTTGTTTTTACTGTTTTGTTTGACTATTTAAAGTTGATTTTGTGGGATTTTCTTATTGTGGTTGATTTGGTCAGATTTTGTATGTTTCCTTTTTGATCTGACTTTCTTATTGGCTTCCTTAGATCTAGGCGTGAATTGGGTAGTTGAGAATTTTTGATTTTGGGCAATATTCATCCTTTTTTTACCTGGGTTTTTATAAGGTTCATTGTTGACATAATTGGTCAGTTTGCTTGGTTTCTGTGGTCTTGAGTTTTCGGGAGAAATATAACCAGGTTTAGTCATGTATCTTATTGTCCTTTAAGATCATTGAGTCATATAGTATCCGAAATTGTGTCCAAAATCTTTATTGGGTTGTCTTTAATCATGTCTAGAACCTGCTTTTGGTGTGTTTTTGCCAAGGATTGGTGTGCTTCATTGTTATTGGTATTGCTCTTCAAGTTCATGCTGCTTGTAGTTAATTGTCGTAAGTTCGATGCCTGCTGATTGCTGATTGTGATTTTATTTTCGCGTTTTCTTATGTGAATGGACACAGGATGCAAGGGAGGTCTCAGCCCCGATTCCAGAGGACACGGTGGCCGAGGTTGCACAGCCTCTTGCTCATGGTATAGATGTAGGTGTAGAATTTAAACCTGTTGAACATCCAGTTGAGCCTCTTGACAATGATAAACCCGTCCAGTGCCCATTGCCAGAACCTTCTATTCTAAATGTAAGTTTTTACTCATATCTGATGATCCCCATATTTTCATACTTCTTTGCTTGTAGAGTCTTACAATATCCCTTGTCTTAATTGGCTTCTGTACTAGATTATTGGATTTCATTGCTTGGTGCTTGTAGGATAGTCCTTTTGATTGTCACTCATGTGTCCAACTTATTTGTTAAGAAATTAAAGTTGGTACGATACTATTAGCTGCTTTGGACTATAGGTGTGAGAAAGTAATAGGTGGTGGACAATTACATTAAGATAGAATCGTCTCATATTCGTACTAGGGAGGGAAAAGAGAATGTTCTCTTTGGTCTCTGCCTTTGAAATATATGGCAGGGAGGTCCTTCAAGTCTCAACTTCCAAGCAAGCATGTTGAAATTAACTTCTTTCAGATGCATTGTTTGAGTATTGCTACAATAAAATGCATCTAGGTCATTAATATAAAAAAATAGGTGTATTATTAGCGGTAGTTTGCATCTTGAGTAGTTAGATTACTATTCTTAAACAGGGGAATGTGGATGATCGCCTGAAAAATAACCTCTTCCGTCGGATGAAAGCCTATGTAGTATGTAGGATGCTGTATATCAAAAACCAATGGCAGCATATTGAGTGTTTCTATGGTAAACTGAGTGTTAAAATGTCCATGTTAGTACCTTAGAAATCAAAGGCAGTTCAGTGTAGTAGATTTTCTCAGTGAATATCGACCATTTTAAGTCCTATCACCTTTGGTACTAGCTTACCAGTTGTTTATATACTTTATACCCGTGGTTGTTGTTCTAAAAATTGTTGCTCGAGCTTAGAAATGTATGCCTTCTTTATGGTGGCAGTGTGACTCTTCTTCTAACAGTATCAAGCTATATGCCTGCATTTTCTTAGTAACTTTTGGTTGAAGTAAACTGCTACTGTGAATTGGGCATTGCCTTCAATCTGAAGTTGAGCTATTATGTTAGCTGTATTCACTTGCTAGAAAAAATAGATTTGCCAACTCTACTCTCAGGTTCCCTACTTATTCGTCTTAACTTTAACAAGCTGTGTGAGCATCACACCATTTCTCCATATAATAATTCAATAAATTTCTTATATGAGCTAACTGTGATGAAATCACAGATAACAGCTGCTCAGTCATAATTAGTTATGAGCGATCAAATTCTTGAGCATAGTTTTTTATGTAGAGGGATGGTTTTATATTTTAATCATTGTCTTAATCTTTGTCAAGATTCAAAAGCCCGCTATCGGAATAGTATCAACTGCTGAACAGTTGAGGTAAAAGATGAAAGCATCTTGCTCTTCAGCAAGAGTTCAGGACTGCATAAAAAAGCTTATATGAGGTGATTTAGTGTAGATTTGTTTAATTTTTTGGGTTGAGCTAATATTAAGTGTGAATCTTTTGAAATTTTGGTTTGAGCTTCATAATTTGAGTTTTGAATTTCGATGTTATTGATGTTGGTTTTTACTGATTTTGATTGTGTTAAGGTCTCTGTTCATTTTTCATTCTGAAATTTTTGTTTGAGCTTACTAGCTTAGCAAACCTACAAAAATGGCGATTGCTACTGGTTCATCTTCATTGTTGAAGACTCTTCTTAATCCTAAGAAGAATGTCTTGGCTGCTATGCACAAGAGTTCCGTCGACCATCGTCTTCGCAAATATGGTATGGTTCCTCTTCCTCTCTCCTCTTTTTTGATTGATTTTGACCTAATTTTTGTGATTGATTTTTATATCAATTATGTGTTTTTTGATGGAGTGAATTTAGGTAATTCTGTTTTGCTTTTGAATCTTGGTGTCCTCTTGGTTTAATTATTTTTTGCATGTGATGTTAGGTGAGATTTATTGGTTTCGTTTGCTGCTTGAATTCGTTAAGTGAGCTTGATTGGGTTCGTAAAGTGTATTTTTGGGCTTAACATGTTTTATTTAGTTGGTGGATGTTCTGTCTGTATTAAACCGTGTTATGCTTAAATCTTGCAACTTTATTCTCACTACTTGCATGTTTAAGAAACGCTAGGCAAGTTTAATTAAGTATACCTGCCAAGAAAATTCATTTTGTTTTGGGGTTTTGCAGCTTTTACTTGTACTTTTATTGTTTTTGTTATTGTTCAGGTATGATATTTGATTTGCATTTGTTTATTGTGGTACTTATAATCATAAGAGAGTGGTGTATCGTAATATGCGGTTTTTATTTTTTGAATGGAGAAAATCCATGTAATAGATCATGAATAACTGATGGAATAGATCTAAAACTCTAAATCTAAATTCATACCTAAATATAAATAGATTACCATTAAATGCGATCATCAAATATGTATAGATTAATAACTAGGCTATTTTGCTTTGGGTGGAACCTGGTGGTGCATGGGCCACGTAGTAGATTATAAATGGTTATTGCAGCTCGTAGGCCAAGACCTCTATTGCTTTCATGAGTGTGGCTTGTAAGTTTAGGTTGCGATGTTTGTTATTACTCATCAATAGATTGTTAGTTTACAATATGACACATTTTCTCATTGAAGACTGCAAATGCACACTTCGGCTAACAAGCGTAGGTCGTGATTGTTTTGTTGCACACCATCTTTTGAGTCTGGTCTGCAATTGTTTTTGTTATCTGAAGCAACTTAGCTCTTTTACAGTGACAAGTTATTGTTATTCTATGGTTAAGGCTTATTGTTGTTCTTTTGCAATTTACAGTGCATTGGATAAACTGTCACTTTGGTTGGTACTCAATTGGCTGTTTGGGCATTTCGGTTACTACATTACAGTTGGTAAGTTGACAATTCTGCTAAATTGTGATCTGAAATGATGTAGTTTGTGCTGTGGTTTCTTTTTTTGGGGTTTAGCTTAGTGGGGTGTGTATAAGCTGTTGGAATCAAGAAGAGGGTAATAGACATATTAGTGGATTAGCTGACTTTAATTTGCATTATTTCTCCTTCTATTGCTTCTACTCAATAGTCAAATTAACATGAATACCCTGTCTGATGACTGTAGCAATGAAGTAGCTGTTACCGGCATTTGCATTTCTATCAACTGCAGTATTAAGACACAGTTTGGAAGAAACCTACATGTACTGAGATAGCTTATTACAATGAGATACTGGCATTCAGTTTTGGGTATTGTGGTTTAGAGATATTTCCTTGCACCTCTGACTTCGTTGTATTACGCACTTATCATCATGGCATTTGACTATTGGTTGATTTTCGTTCTTATCAACAAAATATCCCCTTCTGTGTGCTTAATTTTTGTTGTCTTTAATTCCATAAGATGTTGTGTAGAAATGCCTGTTTCAGGGTTGCCAGTTGCCACATTCTGCTAATCTATGAGCTAATTTAATTTGGTGTCCTATAGTACAAATAATGGATCACCAGTATACCACAGTTAATATGAAGATAAGTTCAGCGACTTTAATAGTTAAAAGGTCATCTTATTAGTTTCTTAAGAAAGAAGAGAGATACAAGGTCAATTTTTATTAAGTAATATCAGTCTCCCTTAGGCCTTTAACAACCCGACAACAATTATATGTTTAATCAAGCATTCCATGAGAATTGGAAGGACTCTTAAAGGAGAGAGACCTTAGTAAAGTAAGAAACGGTATTGTAATTAAAATTGGTTTTTAAGAGTGAAAATTTTCATGGGTTAATAAGTTTGTAGTGCTTTTATTTAATTTTTGTATGGGTAAGTAATATTAAATTATTAATTTTAGGGAAATTCTCATTGGTAACCCTCTATAATTGCTACACCCTAATGGTGACCCTACTTTTTTTGGATTATGCGAAATGACCTTAGTTATCTTTTTTCTCCTAATGATGACATTAATGATGGTGTTTTAATATAAAATTAAACCATGGTTAACCAAAATAGCGAAATGACAAAAATGCCCCCACCCTAGCTGGTGAACCCACCCAATCCCCCACCCAGCCCCAACCCCTGCCACCTCCAGCCCCTACAGCCGCCCAACCTCCAGCAGCCCACACATCACCAATCCAGCCATCTCAACCTCGCACACACCAACCACCTAACTAGCCGCCAACAATACCACCGAACCGTCGCAACATACCACCAGTTAACCACCACTCCACCTTCGCACCACCGCAGCAGCCCCAATTGCACCAATTTTGCATCTAATTGAAGAACCATGGCAGCAATTCAATAGAGAAATCCCAATTTCGGTTCGTCGCACGCAACCCCCAAGAAAACCTCTCCCGCAACTCCGAAAACCCACAAACGGCTAGGGTTTTTGGTGGTGGGGGAGGGCCGATTGGGTGTTTTCGGGAGTAGGGAAAGGGGTTTCAAGGGAGTTCCGGGAGCGGAGGTTGGGGCTTTTAACGGCGGAGAAGAACCGGAAAAGGAAGGGTTGGGTTAGGGAAGGAGGGCGGCGATTGGGGTGGGTTACAGTACCAGCGCGAGGGGAGGGGGAATTTGGCGCAGCACCTGGAGTGGGGGAACGGATGGCCGCCGTAAAGGTGGCCGGATGGTTTGGCAACCATAAAGGGGTGGGGCTGGGTGAAAATTTTTTGAAATTCTGTTTTTGTTTTTTGTTTTAATTTTTAACCAATGATCTTGCAACAAGTGTCATTTTTTTTTTATAAATATAAAAAACTAACCATAGTTAATTTTAATTGACTATTTTATGTTAAAACACCATCATTAAAGTCATTTTTAGGAGAAAAAAGAAAAGTAGTGTAATTTTGTATAATCCAAAAAAAAGAGGGTTACCATTGGTGCGTAGCAATAATAGGGGGTTACCATTGAGAATATCCCTTAATTTTATTATTAGTTATTATTATGTGGTCTGTGCATGGAACGTTATGCAATGCCAGCAAGGAATCTTAGGTTAAAAAAAGATGAAACTAGGATATAATTAAGAATTAATTAGTGCATTATCCAAGGAAGACTTCATCAATTTTGTATAATTGGGGATAATGAAATCAACATCAGCATGGGTTCATCATGAGCATGTATGTCATCTATTTGTTACATAAGGGGTTCCATGTAATTCAACTGTTTAGTCCTTAAGTATGGTTGATTAGCTTGATTAACTATGGTTAATTAGTTCACGAACACAAGTCAATACTAAAATTAAGACAATGATTAAAATATAAAACCATCCCAACAATGAGTTTACTATGAAAACTAAATATACTAACAGTCATTCGTGATATAATTACGCTATATCACGAATGACTGTTAGTATATTACGCTATATCACGAATGACTGTTCAGATAAGTGTGTTGGATATTACTCCTTTGCTGCTGCAGATTGAACTTGAACAATACCCAACTGGCCCTCGTATTGCTTCTCTGATGTTATACAGTGTATGTAATAATCCCATTACTTTCTTTATTAGTATAACATCATTTTGTTGTTGATATCATTTAAAAGTTGTAATCTTTTCGAAGTTTGATCGATTTACTGGACCGATAATTGATAGGTATTTTTGTTTCTTGAATTGGGTAGGCAGAGAATTCATTTGGAGATGTTAGTGATAAGGTGGTGGCTGATTTTGGTTGTGGGTGTGGCACATTAGGAATTGCTGCTGCTCTTTTGGGTGCAGAGTTAGTTTTTCTAGCATTTCTGTGAGCATGAGTGCTTGATTTGATGTTTAATGTACTTTGTCCGAAAATCGAGCTTTTATCAAATGATTGAATGTGTAAAGTACATCAGTCATGATTGTTTGTTTGTTGTCTTCTTTTTTCTTGGGCTGAAGTTGATTGCTATCAACAGTCATGTTATAGGTTTCGATGTGCACCATCTAATTTGCGCTCTAGCATGGTTTTTTTTTTTTTTTTTTTTTCATAAATTTTCTTGTTAGACCTTCCTTGCAAGCGGAATAGAAGTATAAAGTGTTCGCAGTTGTTAATTTTGTCCTTCCATGTGCTTGAATAGTAAGTATCTAATACATTTATGTCTTCTGCTTCCTTTACAGAGTGATGCAGATTACTGGTTACTGTCGGATGGTGATGTCAGCATTACTGATATGTGGAGAACAGACTATCCTTTCACTTTTTTTTACTTACGTTTCATTTTGTTGTATAAAAAATAATTTTGTCAAGTTTCTGAAGAAAGAAACATGAACTTTGATTCCCTAACTCAGTGATAGCTGGAGTTGAATGGAATGAATTAGGGACCATCCACGAAGACTATGCTGTGGCCAATGTTGGCACACCACAACCACAAAGCCCACCTCCAAGTGCTACAGAAGTTCTACCTAATAACATGATGGGGAGGTGATTAGAGGTCTTTCTTCTCAGTATATCAAAATTGATCTTCACATTTAGTTGATTGTGTGCTTGATGGATTTATGTGTTATTATTATTATTAGATTAGATTTATTTATTTATTATTACTGGCTTTCTTTGTTGCTATATCCTGTTGTAAGAGTCGTTACTTTCTTATCGATGGGCATACTGAAAATGCTGGGATTAAAAAGAAGAAGGTTTGTTGCAAGATTGTACTTTTTTTATAAGATTTCTTCATATGCTGTTTCAGTTTTGTTTGCTACCATTTTAGCAAGGACTTATAGATTTATAGCGGCGATTGTATCCCAACTCTTAGTATAAAATACTCTTAAATTAAGTACTGTTAAGATTAATTATGTTAAGTTGCATTCAGTTTTTTCGTAATAATAGTACAGAGAATATTTGGTTAAATTAAGCTTCTTCTTTCAATTTGGTTTTCTTCTCTTTGTTCACCATTGAAGCTTTCAATTTGGTTTTCTTCTCTTTGTTCGCCATTGAAGCTTATATTAGGTGATTTAGTGTGTTTTTTCTTTCTCTTCATTTATTTTGAATTTTAATTTTGGGTTTTTTTTTTCGTAATTGCTTGCCTTTTCTTTTAATTTTGGTATTCTTCTTTTTGTTCGTCATTGAAGTTTAGATGAGGCGATTTAGTGTATATATATATATATATTTGTTTAATTATTATTTGGGTTTATTATTTGAGTTTTGAATTTTACTGGTTTCAATCCTTTTTCTTTGAATTTTACTGATTTGGGTTTATATGTTACTGGTTTCACTCATATGAATACATGCATCTCCTAATCCACTATCATTAATATGTACAGTTACCCCTGATTACTCTTTGAATTTAACTGATTCCGATTGTTTCTTCAGGGTTATTTTGCGGTATTCCTGGAGAAATTCACTCGGGTTTGAAGGTGTCAGTGAGTTGGGTGTATCTGTTGTGAAGGTACTAATTCTGAATTCATAATTGATTAACTCTATTCAAGTTCAAATTAAATCAAATCAAATCAATTTTAGGTTTTCTTTTTACATTTGGTTGAGGTAATTTAGATTAAAAAGTGTAATATCATATAAGAACATGCAATTGATGTTGGAGGTCTGACAGGGGAGGATGAGGTTTAACAATGGCGATAATTAGATTTTTTGGCTGCTGTTTGCAGTTTTGCATGCTTGAGATTTGTGCCGAAATGAGGAAATATAAGATTGTTGCAACTGAGGTTTATGACTAATAAAATTCAATTAGATTATTTCGTTAGATGAAGTAAAACAGAAATTTTACACCTACTATAATTTCCAGAATTTTGCATATTAATTTAAATTATGTGTGAAAAATTAATCTCTGTCTTAATATGTGATAATTCAGTTTTTACACCTATTATAATTTCCAGAATTTTGCATGTGGGAGAAGTTCAGGGAATTCCACTTCTGGAGCTGATTCTACCGAATCTAAGGAAAAAGGGAGAGGTAAATAATCAGTTCTTTACTCATTGATGTTATGCAGTAAACTGATTTAAGGGGAACTAGGGGAGGGGCTCTTTTGGCAGTATCTTTATATGTTAGTTATGAGTAGCTTGGGATTTGGAAATTAATTAGATATAATTAGGGAAGAAATTCTATGTATAGAGAAGATTATGGAGAGGGAAAGGATGTCAATCTTGATGATAGTTTTTTTTAGCATTTATGTTGCTTATTGGTTGAGAATGGAGCCTTTTGATAGCTTGAATATCCTTCATTTTGCTGCAATTACAGATTATTAATCAAATTGCCTTTTTTTTTTTTTTTACCTTTTTTTTGCCGTTTTTGATGTTGAAACTATTTAATTTATAACATGTTGTACACGTGTAGCTATTTTATATGAATCTCTGTTTAGTAAACTGCCTTGTGGCTCTGAGTTATATTTTTAACGGTCTTGCCATTGTATTCTAATTTTCATTGCTTTTCAGCTTTTTTGTCCTTCTTCCCTTTTTCTTTTTCCCTAAAATCAGATGCTATTACACAGTCTATCCTTCTTCTTTTCTCTCTCTTCGTACTTGCTTCTTCTTTAACATGCAATTGGGTTATGTATATTAGTCTATTAGTTTTCGGAGGAGTTGTAGTTGATTTGATTAATATTACATATATAAGAGCATGCAATAGATGTTGAAGGTAATTTGGTTTTCTTTTCTTTGTTCGCCATTGAAGCTTATATGAGGTGATTTAGCTTTTATTTTCCTTTTTGTTCGTCTATTTTGAATTTTAGTTTTGGGATTTTCTTTTCGTACTTGCTTGCTTCTTCTTTTATTTTGGTATTCTTCTTTTTGTTCGCTAATAAAGCTTCCATGAGGTGATTTAGTGTATATATTTGTTTAATTATTTAGGTTTACTATTTGTGTTTTGAATTTTACTGATTCCGATTCTGTTTCTTTGAATTTTATTGATTATGATTGTTTCTTCAGGGTTATTTTTGGGTACTTGTCATTACATAAAACAAAAAAAATATTATAATAAAGAAATGGAAAAAAGGACAGGATTCACATTTATATTTTTGTAGAATATTTACATTCTATTTGTTTAGTTTCATTCACCATTTAATGGGCATAGATTATAGACTATAGCTTGGCTGGACAGTAATATTTTTTCCTGTACTTTATAACCAGTCTACAATTTGTATGTCTAGACACGGTACGAGTAGTATTTATTAAGTAAAATTTGTTTATACTTGAGTAATGGAATAGTAAAGCTGTTGATTACATTTGATTTTATAATTTATACTTCTACTGGCATATTTATGCTGCTGTTTTGATTATGTCTTTACTCATTTCCTCCCATTCTCTTTTCAATGTCTTTTGAAAAGAAATCTTTTTGATACTCCCCTCTTTAGGCTAGAATATATACAAACAATATATACAAAGCATTGATTACTAAAACTATAAAGTTATGAAAATGTTCTGATATAACCACAACTGGAAAATGTTTAAGAAAAAGAAAATTAGAATAACACAGAAAGACCAACATCAGAACCACGATCCTTTTTGAATTAACATTTTTGTTTGTAATCTTTTCGGTTTTTTTGGGTTGAATTTGCGATTTCATTGTAATGTTTGGTTTTTGATGTGATTATTTATCTGTTTTTCGTTTTTTTTTGTTTTTTTGTTTTTTTTTTTTTTTTTTTTTTTGTTTTGCTAATGGAGTTATGGTATAACAGACTGCTATCGACATAATGAGGTTATTGTGTGATTGTATTTTTTGTTGTTTTGATGAGGTTATTGTGTGATTCTTTGTCTGAATTTTGATTTTATTTTCTACTCAGCTTAATTGTTTGCTGAAAAGGTCATTGTATCCACCAAGCACAATGATGACGAGCAGTTCGTTTGGGAGTCTCAAGCTGGTGGTTCCTTCACTGCCACAAGGGACACTACTGGTGAACAACTTGGAAGGGGTACTAAGATCACCCTTTTCCTCAAGGAAAATCAGGTATATTTTTGCCCTCGAAAATAGCCTGCACTTTGCTTATCTACAGTGTTTGGTCTGTTTTGCCCTAAAAGAAGTCCAAATTTCCGCCCTCTCACCACAACCACAAATTCATCTCCTCTAATTTCAGTGTTGATAGATTGAGAAGCAAACCAACTACAGCCACAACTTCATCTCCCTCCTCCTCTTCTCCTGAGCTCTCCATGTTTTGCTCTTACTCCTCTGTTGAAGCCCGCTGTTGAGGTAAGGGGTTTTTTTCTTCCTTTAAATTGTCCAATATGAATTTCACATTTGGGAGTTCAATTTCATATTATTGTCTATTTAACTGTTGAGGTACCATTTCCCCTTTCCTCTTTCATTTTTTTGTTTGTTTTTACTGGATTTACTCTGAATTTATATATTTCTGGTTTTTAATTTATGTAATTGAAATCTGGGTTTGAAATTTTGTAGGGAAATATAGAAAGGAGAAATTCTCAACATTATTTGCCCTTCGCACTGAAGCGACTTATGGGATTCTACTCCTTCATGAGGTAAGATTTTCTTTCTTCTTATTAATCACCCCGTATCAATTTCACAATCTAAGGTTTATAGAAACTTAATCGTACTCAATTTAGGGTTATTCTAAGGAACATTATGAAACTATCGATTTAGGGTTATTCTAAGTTAGATTATGAAACTATTGATTTAGGGTTATTCTAAGTTAGATTATGAAACTATTTATTATAAATCTTATAATCATTGAAGTAATGAAATATTATAACGAGCAAATTTTTTTTATAGATGATAGGTCATTTTTATATGAAAAACTTCTTATTAGATCTTTCAATAAACATTGTCGACCTTATATGGTACAAAGTAGAAATACCATACATTAACGTACTTAATGTTTATTACCTCTAAGCTTCAAAACGGCTTCCTTGATAATTGTTATTCTTTTTTTGTTTGGTATTTGCAGATACCAATTGCACCTTTTTGAGTACTAAGATGGCTAGAAGTTAATTCAAATTCAAGCACCCTTGTGGTTCGTACAATTTCTTTTTTCTGTGCCCTTTCAAATTTTGAATTTTTGGTGTAATTTGAATGTTTGATGATCAATTTTTGTGGAATATGCATCTGGGTTTGTTGTTTGTATGAATCTTGGAAGCAAATGGTCTTAATTGATAATTTACGTGATTCTAATTGATGATTATAATTGCTCACCAATAAGATGGGTTCAATTTTAAGAATAATTTTTGAGGCAAGTATAATTACAATTCGTACTCCTAATAATACAACACTATTCATAAGCATTTTTAGAAGTAAAATTTGATTTAAATGCTTTTGATTTGAATTATTATCGGCCCTTTAATTATATAGTTGCTGGTGAAAAAAATTAATGATGCTCATACGCTAACATAAACAAGCCTTAATTGAGATGGAGTTTGATACAATAACTTTTTAGATGTTAGCTATAGAGATTATTGAGATGTAATACCTGGGAAATCTATATAGGTTACAATGTCTGCCAGTGGCTATAGAGTTCTCATCATTGGTCCTGAATGGAAGAGCTTGTATGATATTTGGTTTCGTGTGGAGAGCTTGTATCATATTTGTTTGAGTTAACTAACATTCTTGCTTCAACTGTGTTAAGCTGTTGCTACAATTTTTTGCTGAATTCCTGCCTTGATTTACTGATATTTTATTCTGAAATTTGAGAAGATTTGCTCTATTATGAATATATCGGCCATAAATTTCTGTTAGCCCACATGCTTGGTTTACAATTATTGTCGTTGTTTTCCTCAATCTCTCTCAATTCTCTCTCTCTCTCTATATGTGGTAATTTAGTGAGAAACATAGAAATTAACTAAGAAAGAACTGAAGACTCATGAAGCAATAATACATGATGAGGAGAGCCCAGAAATTAAAGCACAGGGAGTTCATCAAAATAATAATGGCAAAGAAATCAAGGGAAATTCGCTTTGCTGTTAGATGTGTGCCCCAATCAATTGAGGCTGCACTTCAAAAGGCTGTTCTAGATAGTTCCAATAATGATTGGTTATTATTGCATCAGGTATCGTGCTTAGTCAACATCTTGTTACATCTGTTGGTTTCTAAAATAAGCTATGAAGTAGAGCATTTTAAAGTATGGAGTTAGGACGAATAATCTGCTCTCTTTTTCAGTTCCTAATTTTCAAATAAATCTTGGTGCTTTATATAACTGTACATTAATGATCTACAAATGTGAGTGCTAGCAAACCAGAGGATTGTTGATTCTGTTGCAACACATTTGGAAGTTCCTACAGAACGTGTCTTGCTAATTAGCAAATTATGGTAACACCAGTGCCGCATCAACCATCAATCCCCTTGGCATTGGATGAAGCTGTTTGGAGTGGAAAAGTCCAGCCAAGATATATCATTGCAACATCTGAATTTGGTGCTGGTCTTACATGGGGTTCTTCCATTATTAGATGGGGATAAAAAAGAAAAGATTTTGTGAAATCATCCTCCTGTTTGCAATATCTTCTTATTGTTGGTGAAAGAGGAGGGCGTTAGAGGAAGTGTTGTCGGTTCATTCTTGAAGAATCTCACTTCCCCTGGTTACAGATGATTCAGGAGCAACACCTCTCATAATTCACTGAAGCTCCATCAGAGTGGCCCCTTTGCGTGTTATATCTTTCCCTTTATTGCCAGAATAAGTTTTATTTATTCAAATCAGGTGAATTTATTCACACCTAGGAAAAAAAAACCTTCAAGCTGTTATTCATATTTTTTTTGCAGTGAGATCAGTACACAGAGCTATGAATCTTTTCAGATGAGTGATTCAAACAGCTTCTCTAGGCTTGTTCCTCCTGTCTGCTAGACCGTTTATGTTGAACTGTGTTGTTAGTACATTCATCTTTCTTGATATATTGAAGAAGTTATCGCCATTTCAGATTTATGTAGAAAACTGTTAATCGAAAGGGAGAAATATATATATATATATATATATATTGGTAACTAAATTGCTGTTAGGAAGGATTCGTAAGGGTGTCTTAGCTGAGATGTGTCTGTAGTATATATAGAAGTTATCTCATATTCAGTAGTATATATATTATATCATTAATTTTATAGCCAATATGATATAAAACTAAAATTGAATATAACTTAATTTTGTATTCAATTTAGTATATAATACTTAAATTGAATTAAATTGAATTTAGGGTGTCTTAGCTGAGATGTGTCTGTAGTATATACAGAAGTTATCTCATATTCTGTAGTACATACATTATATCATTAATTTTATAGCCAATATGATATTAAAAGTTATACTTCTGTAGCATGCTCTTTTAATTCTAAATTCAATTTAATTCAGTTTAAGTATTAATTTAATCTAAGTTATATGCTCTTTTAATTCTAAATTCAATTTAATTCAGTTTAAGTATTAATTTAATCTAAGTTATATGCTCTTTTAATTCTAAATTCAATTTAGGGTGTCTTAGCTGAGATGTGTCTGTAGTATAAATTGAATATAAAGTTAATGTTAAAAGTTATTGTAGCATGATAAAATTAAATTGAATCCTTCCTAACAAATAATTTTAAAACTCTTATTTGAATGATTATTATTACATTATATCATTAATTTTATAGTCAATATGATATTAAAATTAGAACTATTTATACTTCTTATTGTAACATCTTTGATCCGATTCTAAGAACATTACTTCTTTCTAATAACATAATTTAAATTACATCTTTCTCATATAATAACTTAGCATGCAACATTTCCCTCTTAGATTGCCTTTAATAATTTAAATTCTTACGACATGCACACACTACGCAAACATAATTACCGTGTAACAGAACCACCGGATACATTACTTACTAATAATAATCACCACCGTTGGGGTACCGCACGCTACATCGTTAAATAAGTAATATTAATTAGCCTTGTCATAATTTATTTCCATCTTTAAAGTTTTCAGCCGTTCAGTATCATATGTTTCTTGCACTATATCAAGCACAATTTATTTTTATCTTTAAAGTGTTTCGACAGTCGTTCAATATCATTTGTTTCTTGCACTGTATCAAGCACCTTTTCTTATAACAAACATCTTTTGTCTTTATGTTGCTTATTGGTTGAGAATGGAGCCTTTTGATAGCTTGAATATCCTTCATTTTGATGCAATTACATATTATTAATCAAATTGCCTTTTTTATTTACCTTTTTTTTGCCGTTTTTGATGTTGAAACTATTTAATTTATACCATATTGTACACGTGTTGCTATTTTATATGAATCTCTGTTTAGTAAATTGCCTTGTGGCTCTGAGTTATATTTTTAACGGTCTTGCCATTGTATTCTAATTTTCATTGCTTCTAAAATATGTATTTTATTTAAGTTTACTAACTTCAAAAATGTGTATTTTATTTAAGTTTACTAATATTTTGATATAATTTTATCCATTTCTCGAACTAACTTGCCATTGTATTCTAATTTTCATTGCCATTGTATTCTAATTTTCATTGCTCCAAATTTAACTTCCAAACAATCATCATTATATGTATGTTTCTGATCCAAAATTTATTGCACTAAATCTATAGAAGTAGAGAGAGACTACTTAAGAAACATAGATCGTTTGAGATGGACCACTTAAGAAAATAAGAGAAATTAGCTTAGGAGAAAGAGTTACTAAAAGCTATAGAGAGAGTGGGAGAGAGAGGGAGAGGCCACTTAAGAAAGATCGATCATTCAAAAAGAGAGAAATATCACTTAGGAAAGAGAGAGATAGACTACTTAATTAAGAAAGATCGCTTAAGAAAATCAATTCAATTAGTTTATGGGGAGAGAGAGACTACTTAAGAAAGATCACTTAAAAAATTAGGGTAATTAGCTTTGGAGAAAGAAAGACCACTTAAGAAAAATCGACCAGACAATTAGCTTTGGGAGAGGTTTACTATAATGCTTAAGAATAGAAGAACACTTATGAAAATAATAGCAATTATTTAAAAACACAAATAACCACCTTATCTTATACGTCCTTAGCCCTTTCGCCATTAACTATAACAAACTTTTGCATTTACCCCCACAAACCAACAAATAATTTTAAAACTCTTATTTGAATGATTATTATTACATTATATCATTAATTTTGTAGCCAATATGATATTAAAATTAGAACTATTTATACTTCTTATTGTAACAACATCTTTTGATCCGATTCTAAGAACATTACTTCTTTTTAACATGATAATTCAAATTACTTCTTTCTAATAACATAATATAAGTTACATCTTTCTCATATAATAAATTAGAATGCAACATTTCCCTCTTAGATTGCCTTTATTACTTTAAATTCTTACGACATGCACACACTACGCAAACATAATTACCGTATAACAGAACCACCGGATACATTACTTACTAATAATAATCACATCGCGGGACCACAACTAGTTAAAAAAAAAAGTAAGTAACATATTTAATTTTTTTTCCATTCTTTTATAAAAATATTTACAAGTTTTTTGAACTACAAACTTTTTCTTTAAAAAAAATAAGACTTCTTCATGATTTCATTTGTTAATTGACTTGTAAAGTTGATGAACTTGTTTGATCATATTCTAAACTATTACTGTAGCAATTATTTTGACGTAAATCTAATTTCAAAGGAGCCATTATTATTTTAAATTTTGGTAGGTCTAGAAGAGTTCAAGAGAAATGGTGAGAGAGGAGACAAAGGTGAGGGAATAGGAGGATATAAGACATTATTTTTTATTTTCTTCTATTACAAACCAATCGGAAAATAAGAAAGCCGTTTTTGGAAAAATGATTTTCCTTCCATTGAAACACAGATTTAAGCCAAGAAGCAAAAAACGGGAAAGCAAACAAGTGAATGAGACAAAAATGGAAGCAAAGCAGGACATGAAAACGAAGGACCATTGCATTAGATAATACTAATTTAAAGAAATGATAATGAAAATTATTACACTACATATTAGTTGTTAGACAATACAAACTTACAGGTGATAATGAAGAGGAGTGTTATCCATGGAAGGAAAATAGGGAGTGAAAAGTTGTCGGTAAAAAACAGAAAAAAAAAAAAAAAAAAAAAAAAAAAAAAGGAAGTTTGATGGTAAAAAAAAAAAAAGAAGAAAGAGAGGGGGTGTATGAAGAGAAGAGTTGAAAAAGGTTGGAAGTGGGGGGGGGGGGGGAAGAGTGGGTTTTGTAGGGGAAGGAAGTGGGAGATGACGGTTATTTGCCTCTATCCATTTTACAGTTTTTTTCGAAGAGTTAGGTGCATAGCCGTTTCTAATATTCTAGTGGCCCGGGGCAAAATGATAATAATTTTGTTGAATAAATCATTTGTTTTTATAATTATAAATATTTACGTTATTTGTTAATTAATAAATAATTTTACGTAATTTGTTAATTACTAGATGAAAGCCCGTGCAACGCACGGTTTTTTCATCTAAGATTTTTAATTATTTGATTTATTGTATTTAATAATTTCAGACAAAATTACAAAAGTTTAATATTTTTTTTTTACTATAATTTATAATGAATTTATTAAATATAAATAAATTGTAAATATGATATTTTTTATCTAATTTTGTTTTTACTGAATTCATAATATTTAAATATAAATATTATTAAATTGTAAATATGAATTTATTAAATATAAATAAATTGTAAATATAAATAAATTGTAAATATGAGAAAGAAAATATTGATACTCATAATATTTTTTATTTAAATAGAATATATTTAAATAATATGTAAAATAATTAGATGAAAGTCTGTGCGATGCACAGATTTTCATACATATATCTCAAGAAAAGATATTTCTTATATACTCTAAGTTTTTTTTTTAATCATATATATATATATATATGACTTATTTTTTCAATTTAATAATTTCAGACAAAAAAAATAAAAACAAATAATAATTTAATTAAAATGATATTGTCAATTACAAAAGTATAATTTTTTTAATGTAATTTATATCGCGACTTCATTTATTGTTGTTTTGTATTTTTTTCGTTGTTCTTAGTTATATGACAATAATATGATATCTTTCAAAAAAAATAAAATTGTAAATATGATATTTCATTGATTACATATTAGGATAAAATCTTTAATGTGAAAAGATAATAATTTTTTATTTTTAAGATAATTTAAATCCTAAATCATTATTCGTTACTTTTTACACTTGAAATTAAAACTCTCAAATCTATATATCATTATGTATATTTCTTGTGATCTCTTGATCTCAAACAAATTATCTGTCTTTTAAAATTTGTAGACATAAAATTTGTACAAAAGGTAAAAGTTTTTTTATTGGGTTAAAAGTTTTAAATTTTTTTTTAATGAAAAAACATCTTATAAATCGGGTATTTAGATAAAACCATTAATTTCATAAGATAATTTTTTATTTTTTTAATAATTTAAATCCTAATATCCTACGGTTTTTTTTATACATAAAATCTCATAAACATAATTTTTTGTAATTTAGATTATACTCATAATATTTTTTACATTAAAAATAAAGTTATTAGATGTAATTATTTCGATGTAAAAAAAAATTTGTATTTAAAAAAAAATATATCGATAGGATCACCAACTTAGTTCACACCGATATCTCTTCCATCTAATAAAAGTGGATAAATAGAATATGTTAGAAAAAATAAAATTTATATAAAATTAAATCTTTATAGTCTTATAAATAAATTAAAATATTTACCAGAAAGTCAATAATTGTTGTGAAATTAATCTAAAAATTGTAATTATACAAAATTAAATTTATGTATTGGAATTTGTTCATCTAAATGTCACAAATTTTAATTTAATTATAATCAAGGAATATTTTTTATTTCTTATCATAAACACTATCAAAATTTATCTTATAATAGTACATATATAAATCCTATATCTAAAGATGATTATTTTAAAAGATAATTTCTAGTTTTTTAAATAAATTTTAATCCTAATAAATCAATATTCGTTGTTTTTACTTACGTGGAAAAATTCTTAAATCTCATTCGCCAATTTTGTTTTAGGTGGCAAATGAATTTTTTTAATTCCAAAATAAAATAGAAATCTAATTATTAATTGGTCGAAAATATACCTTTGCTTATGTGGCGCTCCGAATGCTCTTGAAAAATGCCTACTTTATTTATATATATTAGATTTCATCAATTATTTTAATTGCATTATTTATACTTTTTCACTATTCACACACCTCTTTTGAATTTCTTTTGTGATTTATTAGTTAGAATATTATATTTTTTAAATAGTTATATGTGATAATTTATTTCGTGATTAATCAATTTATTACATGGTTATGACACACACAAAATGTGCATAATTATACTTCTACATTGAAATCCTTCTTTGATTCATCTCATTCTATGAAAGAGTATTAAATTGACTTACTTGTTTTTCAATCTATAATTATGAGTGAGAAATCAATAATAATCATGTTTCATAAATATATCATCTCATAATTAAATTATCATTTATTATCATGCTTGTAAACATGTCATTAAATAGAATTTATCAAACAATCTAAGAATCATAATCTTCTTATAATGATGACACTTTAATTTTCAAAGTATATAAAATACCTATTAAGATACTATGCGAATATTAAAAAATCCATACATGTATACATACCAAATAAAATTATCAACCACTTAAAAATCATCTCACTCGATTCTCCTATATCGTAAAAATAATTATTGTCAAAATAAAATTGCATAATTAAAATATTTTAAGCCTAAAACAAGAAAAACCTTCTCATGTAAGAAATAAAAACTTATAAGAAAACTTCTGAAACAACTACTATCATTAGTAACACATACACATCTAAATCCCTTCCAATTCAAAGTGGAATCTTGATTTTGATAACTTTAATATAAACTACTTAAGAAACATAGATCATTTGAGATGGACCACTTAAGAAAATAAGAGAAATTAGCTTAGGAGAAAGAGTTACTAAAAGCTATAGAGAGAGTGGGAGAGAGAGAGAGAGGCCATTTAAGAAAGATCGATCATTCAAAAAGAGAGAAATATCACTTAGGAAAGAGAGAGATAGACTACTTAATTAAGAAAGATTTCTCATATAATAACTTAGAATGCAACATTTCCCTCTTAGATTGCCTTTATTACTTTAAATTCTTACGACATGCACACACTACGCAAACATAATTACCGTGTAACAGAACCACCGGATACATTACTTACTAATAATAATCACCGCGCGGGACCACAACTAGTTAAAAAAAAAGTAAGTAACATGTTTAATTTTCAAAAATGTTTTCCATTCTTTTATAAAAATATTTACATGTTTTTTGAACTACAAACTTTTTCTTTAAAAAAAATAAGACTTCTTCATGATTTCATTTGTTAATTGACTTGTAAAGTTGATGAACTTGTTTGATCATATTCTAAACTATTACTGTAGCAATTATTTTGACGTAAATCTAATTTCAAAGGAGCCATTATTATTTTA
>NW_018745680.1:0-28863 GCF_001683475.1 Chenopodium quinoa | reverse complement strand
TATGAAAGTCAAATGCATCCACAAAGCTAATTGAATCAAATGAAAGTCAAACAAATTCAAACTAAGCTAATTGAATCAAATGAAAGTCTAATGCTTTCTACAAAAGCTAATTGAATCAAATAAAGTCAAACACATTCAAACAAACCTTTTTGAATCAAATGAAAGTCAAATGCATTCATCAAAGCTAATTGAATCAAATGAAAGTCAAATGCATTCTACAAAGCTAATTAAATCAAATGAAAGTAAAACACATTCAAACAAAGCTAATTGATTCAAATGAAAGTCAAACACATTCAAACATAGCTTTTTGAATCATATGAAAGTCAAATGCATTCCACAAATCTAATTGAATCAAATGAAAGTCAAATGCATTCTACAAAGCGAAATGAATAAAATAAAAGTCAAATTCATTCAAACAAAGCTTTTTGAATCAAATGAGGGTCAAATGCATTCAACAAAGCTATCAAATGAAAGTCAAATGGATTTACAAAGCTAATTAAATTAAATGAAAGTCAAACGTATTCAAACAAAGCTAATTGAATCAAATGAAATTCAAATACATTCTACAAAGCTAATTGAATCAAATAAAGTCAAACACATTCAACAAACAATCAAATGAAAGTCAAATGCATTCCAAAGCTAATTGAATCAAATGAAAGTCAAACACATTCAAACAAAGCTTTTTTGAATCAAAATGAAAGTCAAATGCATTCAACAAAGCTAATTGAATCAAATGAAAGTCAAACACATTCAAACAAAGCTTTTTGAATCAAATGAAAGTCAAATGCATTCAAAAGCTAATTAAAATCAAATGAAAGTCAAATGAATTTAACAAAGCTAATTAATCAAATGAAAGTAAAACATTCAAACAAAGCTAATTGATTCAAATGAAAGTCAAACACATTCAAACAAAGCTTTTTGAATCATATGAAAGTCAAATGCATTCCACAAAGCTAATTGAATCAAATGAAAGTCAAACAAATTCAAACTAAGCTAATTGAATCAAATGAAAGTCTAATGCTTTCAAAAGCTAATTGAATCAAATAAAGTCAAACACATTCAAACAAACCTTTTTGAATCAAATGAAAGTCAAATGCATTCATCAAAGCTAATTGAATCAAATGAAAGTCAAATGCATTCTACAAAGCTAATTAAATCAAATGAAAGTAAAACATTCAAACAAAGCTAATTGATTCAAATGAAAGTCAAACACATTCAAACATAGCTTTTTGAATCATATGAAAGTCAAATGCATTCCACAAATCTAATTGAATCAAATGAAAGTCAAATGCATTCTACAAAGCGAAATGAATAAAATAAAAGTCAAATTCATTCAAACAAAGCTTTTTGAATCAAATGAAGGTCAAATGCATTCAACAAAGCTATCAAATGAAAGTCAAATGGATTTTACAAAGCTAATTAAATAAATGAAAGTCTAACGTATTCAAAACAAAGCTAATTGAATCAAATGAAATTCTAATACATTCTACAAAGCTAATTGAATCAAATAAAGTCAAACACATTCAAACAAACCTTTTTGAATCAAATGAAAGTCAAATGCATTCATCAAAGCTAATTGAATCAAATGAAAGTCAAAACACATTCAAACAAAGCTTTTTGAATCAAAATGAAAGTCAAATGCATTCATCAAAGCTAATTGAATCAAATGAAAGTCAAACACATTCAAACAAAGCTTTTTGAATCAAATGAAAGTCAAATGCATTCATTAAAGCTAATTAGATCAAATGAAAGTCAAATGAATTTAACAAAGCTAATTAAATCAAATGAAAGTAAAACACATTCAAACAAAGCTAATTGATTCAAATGAAAGTCAAACACATTCAAACAAAGCTTTTTGAATCATATGAAAGTCAAATGCATTCCACAAAGCTAATTGAATCAAATGAAAGTCAAACAAATTCAAATTAAGCTAATTGAATCAAATGAAAGTCTAATGCTTTCTACAAAGCTAATTGAATCAAATAAAGTCCAAACACATTCAAACAAACCTTTTTGAATCAAATGAAAGTCAAATGCATTCATCAAAGCTAATTGAATCAAATGAAAGTCAAATGCATTCTACAAAGCTAATTAAATCAAATGAAAGTAAAACACATTCAAACAAAGCTAATTGATTCAAATGAAAGTCAAACACATTCAAACATAGCTTTTTTAAATCATATGAAAGTCAAATGCATTCCACAAATCTAATTGAAATCAAATGAAAGTCAAATGCATTCTACAAAGCGAAATGAATAAAATAAATGTCAAATTCATTCAAACAAAGCTTTTTGAATCAAATAAAGGTCAAATGCATTCAACAAAGCTATCAAAATGAAAGTCAAATGGATTCTACAAAAGCTAATTAAATGAAATGAAAGTCAAACGTATTCAAACAAAGGTAATTGAATCAAATGAAATTCTAATACATTCTACAAAGCTAATAGAATCAAATAAAAAGTCAAACACATTCAAACAAAGCATTTTTGAATCAAATGAAAGTCAAATGCATTCAAGGAAAGCTAATTGAATAAAATGAAAGTCAAACACATTCAATTCAAAGCTAATTGAATCAAATGAAAGTCTAAATGCATTCTACCAAAGCTAATTGAATCAAATGAAAGTCAAAACACATTCAAACAAAGCTTCTTGAATCAAATGAAAGTCAAATGCATTCATCAAAGCTAATTAGATAAAAATGAAAGTCAAATGCATTCCACAAATCTAATTGAATCAAATGAAAGTCTAATGCTTTCTACAAAGCTAATTGAATCAAATAAAGTCAAAACACATTCAAACAAACCTTTTTGAATCAAATGAAAGTCAAGTGCATTCATCAAAGCTAATTGAATCAAATGAAAGTCAAACACATTCAAAGAAAGCTTTTTGAATCAAATGAAAGTCAAATGCATTCATCAAAGCTAATTGAATCAAATGAAAGTTCAAACACATTCAAACAAAGCTTTTTGAATCAAATGAAAAGTCAAATGCATTCATCAAAGCTAATTCGATCAAATGAAAGTCAAATGCATTTAACAAAGCTAATTAAATCAAATGAAAGTAAAACACATTCAAACAACGCTAATTGATTCAAATGAAAGTCAAACACATTCAAACAAAGCTTTTTGAATCGTATGAAAGTCAAATGCATTCCAACAAAGCTAATTGAATGAAATGAAAGTTCAAACAAATTCAAACTAAGCTAATTTGAATAAAATGAAAGTCTAATGCTTTCTACAAAGCTAATTGAATCAAATAAAAGTCAAACACATTCAAACAAACCTTTTTGAATCAAATGAAAGTCAAATACATTCATCAAAGCTAATTGAATCAAATGAAAGTCAAACACATTCAATCAAAGCTAATTGAATCAAATGAAAGTCTAATGCATTCTACAAAGCTAATTGAATCAAATGAAAGTCAAACACATTCAAACAAAGCTTCTTGAATCAAATGAAAGTCAAATGCATTCATCAAAGCTAATTAGATCAAATGAAAGTCAAATGCATTTAACAAAGCTAATTAAATCAAATGAAAGTAAAACACATTCAAACAAAGCTAATTGATTCAAATGAAAGTCAAACACATTCAAACAAAGCTTTTTGAATCGTATGAAAGTCAAATGCATTCCACAAAGCTAATTGAATCAAATGAAAGTCAAACAAATTCAAACTAAGCTAATTGAATCAAATGAAAGTCTAATGCTTTCTACAAAGCTAATTGAATCAAATAAAGTCAAACACATTCAAACAAAGCTTTTTGAATCAAATGAAAGTCAAATGCATTAATCAAAGCTAATTGAATCAAATGAAAGTCAAATACATTCTACAAAGTTAATTAAATCAAAATGAAAGTAAAAACACATTCAAAAAAAGCTAATTGATTCAAATGAAAGTCAAACACATTTAAACATAGCTTTTTGAATCATATGAAAGTCAAATGCATTCCACAAATCTAATTGAATCAAATGAAAGTCAAATGCATTCTACAAAGCGAAATGAATAAAACAAAAGTCAAATTCATTCAAACAAAGCTTTTTGAATCAAATGAAGGTCAAATGCATTCCACAAAGCTATCAAATGAAAGTCAAATGGATTTTACAAAGCTAATTAAATGAAATGAAAGTCAAACGTATTCAAACAAAGCTAATTGAATAAAATGAAATTCTAATACATTCTACAAAGCTAATAGAATCAAATAAAAGTCAAACACATTCAAACAAAGCATTTTGAATCAAATGAAAGTCAAATGCATTCAACAAAGCTAATTGAATAAAATCAAAGTCAAACACATTCAATCAAAGCTAATTGAATCAAATGAAAGTCTAATGCATTCTACAAAGCTAATTGAATCAAATGAAAGTCAAACACATTCAAACAAAGCTTCTTGAATCAAATGAAGGTCAAATGCATTCATCAAAGCTAATTCGATCAAATGAAAGTCAAATGCATTTAACAAAGCTAATTAAATAAAATGAAAGTAAAACACATTCAAACGAAGCTAATTGATTCAAATGAAAGTCAAAACACATTCAAACAAAGCTTTTTGAATCATATGAAAGTCAAATGCATTCCACAAAGCTAATTAAATCAAATGAAAGTCAAACAAATTCAAACTAAGCTAATTGAATCAAATGAAAGTCTAACTGGTTTCTACAAAGCTAAATGAATCAAATAAAGTCGAACACATTCAAACAAACCTTTTTGAATCAAATGAAAGTCAAATGCATTCATCAAAGCTAATTGAATCAAATGAAAGTCAAATGCATTCTACAAAGCTAATTAAATCAAATGAAAGTAAAACACATTCAAACAAAGCTAATTGATTCAAATGAAAGTCAAACACATTCAAACATAGCTTTTTGAATCATATGAAAGTCAAATGCATTCCACAAATCTAATTGAATCAAATGAAAGTCAAATGCATTCTACAAAGCGAAATGAATAAAATAAAAGTCAAATTCATTCAAACAAAGCTTTTTGAATCAAATGAAGGTCAAATGCATTCAACAAAGCTATCAAATGAAAGTCAAATGGATTCTACAAAGCTAATTAAATGAAATGAAAGTCAAACGTATTCAAACAATGCTAATTGAATCAAATGAAATTCTAATACATTCTACAAAGCTAATAGATTCAAATAAAAGTCAAACACATTCAAACAAAGCATTTTGAATCAAATGAAAGTCAAATGCATTCAACAAATCTAATTGAATAAAATTAAAGTCAAACACATTCAATCAAAGCTAATTGAATCAAATGAAAGTCTAATGCATTCTACAAAGCTAATTGAATCAAATGAAAGTCAAACACATTCAAACAAAGCTTCTTGAATCAAATGAAAGTCAAATGCATTCATCAAAGCTAATTAGATCAAATGAAAGTCAAATGCATTTAACAAAGCTAATTAAATAAAATGAAAGTAAAACACATTCAAACAAAGCTAATTGATTCAAATGAAAGTCAAACACATTCAAACAAAGCTTTTTGAATCGTATGAAAGTCAAATGCATTCCACAAAGCTAATTGAATCAAATGAAAGTCAAACAAATTCAAACTAAGCTAATTGAATCAAATGAAAGTCTAATGCTTTCTACAAAGCTAATTGAATCAAATAAAGTCAAACACATTCAAACAAACCTTTTTGAATCAAATGAAAGTCAAATGCATTCATCAAAGCTAATTGAATCAAATGAAAGTCAAATGCATTCTACAAAGCTAATTAAATCAAATGAAAGTAAAACACATTCAAACAAAGCTAATTGATTCAAATGAAAGTCAAACACATTCAAACATAGCTTTTTGAATCATATGAAAGTCAAATGCATTCCACAAATCTAATTGAATCAAATGAAAGTCAAATGCATTCTACAAAGTGAAATGAATAAAATAAAAGTCAAATTCATTCAAACAAAGCTTTTTGAATCAAATGAGGGTCAAATGCATTCAACAAAGCTATCAAATGAAAGTCAAATGGATTTTACAAAGCTAATTAAATGAAATGAAAGTCAAACGTATTCAAACAAAGCTAATTGAATCAAATGAAATTCTAATACATTCTACAAAGCTAATTGAATCAAATAAAGTCAAACACATTCAAACAAACCTTTTTGAATCAAATGAAAGTCAAATGCATTCATCAAAGCTAATTGAATCAAATGAAAGTCAAACACATTCAAACAAAGCTTTTTGAATCAAATGAAAGTCAAATGCATTCATCAAAGCTAATTGAATCAAATGAAAGTCAAACACATTCAAACAAAGCTTTTTGAATCAAATGAAAGTCAAATGCATTCATTAAAGCTAATTAGATCAAATGAAAGTCAAATGCATTTAACAAAGCTAATTAAATCAAATGAAAGTAAAACACATTCAAACAAAGCTAATTGATTCAAATGAAAGTCAAACACATTCAAACAAAGCTTTTTGAATCATATGAAAGTCAAATGCATTCCACAAAGCTAATTGAATCAAATGAAAGTCAAACAAATTCAAACTAAGCTAATTGAATCAAATGAAAGTCTAATGCTTTCTACAAAGCTAATTGAATCAAATAAAGTCCAACACATTCAAACAAACCTTTTTGAATCAAATGAAAGTCAAATGCATTCATCAAAGCTAATTGAATCAAATGAAAGTCAAATGCATTCTACAAAGCTAATTAAATCAAATGAAAGTAAAACACATTCAAACAAAGCTAATTGATTCAAATGAAAGTCAAACACATTCAAACATAGCTTTTTAAATCATATGAAAGTCAAATGCATTCCACAAATCTAATTGAATCAAATGAAAGTCAAATGCATTCTACAAAGCGAAATGAATAAAATAAATGTCAAATTCATTCAAACAAAGCTTTTTGAATCAAATAAAGGTCAAATGCATTCAACAAAGCTATCAAATGAAAGTCAAATGGATTCTACAAAGCTAATTAAATGAAATGAAAGTCAAACGTATTCAAACAAAGGTAATTGAATCAAATGAAATTCTAATACATTCTACAAAGCTAATAGAATCAAATAAAAGTCAAACACATTCAAACAAAGCATTTTGAATCAAATGAAAGTCAAACGCATTCAACAAAGCTAATTGAATAAAATGAAAGTCAAACACATTCAATCAAAGCTAATTGAATCAAATGAAAGTCTAATGCATTCTACAAAGCTAATTGAATCAAATGAAAGTCAAACACATTCAAACAAAGCTTCTTGAATCAAATGAAAGTCAAATGCATTCATCAAAGCTAATTAGATAAAATGAAAGTCAAATGCATTCCACAAATCTAATTGAATCAAATGAAAGTCTAATGCTTTCTACAAAGCTAATTGAATCAAATAAAGTCAAACACATTCAAACAAACCTTTTTGAATCAAATGAAAGTCAAATGCATTCATCAAAGCTAATTGAATCAAATGAAAGTCAAACACATTCAAAGAAAGCTTTTTGAATCAAATGAAAGTCAAATGCATTCATCAAAGCTAATTGAATCAAATGAAAGTCAAACACATTCAAACAAAGCTTTTTGAATCAAATGAAAGTCAAATGCATTCATCAAAGCTAATTCGATCAAATGAAAGTCAAATGCATTTAACAAAGCTAATTAAATCAAATGAAAGTAAAACACATTCAAACAAAGCTAATTGATTCAAATGAAAGTCAAACACATTCAAACAAAGCTTTTTGAATCGTATGAAAGTCAAATGCATTCCACAAAGCTAATTGAATGAAATGAAAGTCAAACAAATTCAAACTAAGCTAATTGAATAAAATGAAAGTCTAATGCTTTCTACAAAGCTAATTGAATCAAATAAAGTCAAACACATTCAAACAAACCTTTTTGAATCAAATGAAAGTCAAATACATTCATCAAAGCTAATTGAATCAAATGAAAGTCAAACACATTCAATCAAAGCTAATTGAATCAAATGAAAGTCTAATGCATTCTACAAAGCTAATTGAATCAAATGAAAGTCAAACACATTCAAACAAAGCTTCTTGAATCAAATGAAAGTCAAATGCATTCATCAAAGCTAATTAGATCAAATGAAAGTCAAATGCATTTAACAAAGCTAATTAAATCAAATGAAAGTAAAACACATTCAAACAAAGCTAATTGATTCAAATGAAAGTCAAACACATTCAAACAAAGCTTTTTGAATCGTATGAAAGTCAAATGCATTCCACAAAGCTAATTGAATCAAATGAAAGTCAAACAAATTCAAACTAAGCTAATTGAATCAAATGAAAGTCTAATGCTTTCTACAAAGCTAATTGAATCAAATAAAGTCAAACACATTCAAACAAAGCTTTTTGAATCAAATGAAAGTCAAATGCATTAATCAAAGCTAATTGAATCAAATGAAAGTCAAATACATTCTACAAAGTTAATTAAATCAAATGAAAGTAAAACACATTCAAAAAAAGCTAATTGATTCAAATGAAAGTCAAACACATTTAAACATAGCTTTTTGAATCATATGAAAGTCAAATGCATTCCACAAATCTAATTGAATCAAATGAAAGTCAAATGCATTCTACAAAGCGAAATGAATAAAACAAAAGTCAAATTCATTCAAACAAAGCTTTTTGAATCAAATGAAGGTCAAATGCATTCCACAAAGCTATCAAATGAAAGTCAAATGGATTTTACAAAGCTAATTAAATGAAATGAAAGTCAAACGTATTCAAACAAAGCTAATTGAATAAAATGAAATTCTAATACATTCTACAAAGCTAATAGAATCAAATAAAAGTCAAACACATTCAAACAAAGCATTTTGAATCAAATGAAAGTCAAATGCATTCAACAAAGCTAATTGAATAAAATCAAAGTCAAACACATTCAATCAAAGCTAATTGAATCAAATGAAAGTCTAATGCATTCTACAAAGCTAATTGAATCAAATGAAAGTCAAACACATTCAAACAAAGCTTCTTGAATCAAATGAAGGTCAAATGCATTCATCAAAGATAATTCGATCAAATGAAAGTCAAATGCATTTAACAAAGCTAATTAAATAAAATGAAAGTAAAACACATTCAAACGAAGCTAATTGATTCAAATGAAAGTCAAACACATTCAAACAAAGCTTTTTGAATCATATGAAAGTCAAATGCATTCCACAAAGTTAATTAAATCAAATGAAAGTCAAACAAATTCAAACTAAGCTAATTGAATCAAATGAAAGTCTACTGGTTTCTACAAAGCTAAATGAATCAAATAAAGTCGAACACATTCAAACAAACCTTTTTGAATCAAATGAAAGTCAAATGCATTCATCAAAGCTAATTGAATCAAATGAAAGTCAAATGCATTCTACAAAGCTAATTAAATCAAATGAAAGTAAAACACATTCAAACAAAGCTAATTGATTCAAATGAAAGTCAAACACATTCAAACATAGCTTTTTGAATCATATGAAAGTCAAATGCATTCCACAAATCTAATTGAATCAAATGAAAGTCAAATGCATTCTACAAAGCGAAATGAATAAAATAAAAGTCAAATTCATTCAAACAAAGCTTTTTGAATCAAATGAAGGTCAAATGCATTCAACAAAGCTATCAAATGAAAGTCAAATGGATTCTACAAAGCTAATTAAATGAAATGAAAGTCAAACGTATTCAAACAATGCTAATTGAATCAAATGAAATTCTAATACATTCTACAAAGCTAATAGATTCAAATAAAAGTCAAACACATTCAAACAAAGCATTTTGAATCAAATGAAAGTCAAATGCATTCAACAAATCTAATTGAATAAAATTAAAGTCAAACACATTCAATCAAAGCTAATTGAATCAAATGAAAGTCTAATGCATTCTACAAAGCTAATTGAATCAAATGAAAGTCAAACACATTCAAACAAAGCTTCTTGAATCAAATGAAAGTCAAATGCATTCATCAAAGCTAATTAGATCAAATGAAAGTCAAATGCATTTAACAAAGCTAATTAAATAAAATGAAAGTAAAACACATTCAAACAAAGCTAATTGATTCAAATGAAAGTCAAACACATTCAAACAAAGCTTTTTGAATCATATGAAAGTCAAATGCATTCCACAAAGCTAATTGAATCAAATGAAAGTCAAACAAATTCAACCTAAGCTAATTGAATCAAATGAAAGTCTAATGCTTTCTACAAAGCTAATTGAATCAAATAAAGTCAAACACATTCAAACAAACCTTTTTGAATCAAATGAAAGTCAAATGCATTCATCAAAGCTAATTGAATCAAATGAAAGTCAAATGCATTCTACAAAGCTAATTAAATCAAATGAAAGTAAAACACATTCAAACAAAGCTAATTGATTCAAATGAAAGTCAAACACATTCAAACTTAGCTTTTTGAATCATATGAAAGTCAAATGCATTCCACAAATCTAATTGAATCAAATGAAAGTCAAATGCATTCTACAAAGCGAAATGAATAAAATAAAAGTCAAATTTGTTTCGGGGTTTTCTGATGTCCTGCGGGAGAGTTACAATTCCGAGACTGGAACCGGACGCCTGTACCTACAAAACAACGGAGACTCCTGGTGATGGGAGCCCCACCTCCAACGGTCAAGTTAGTACTTGATTAAGGAGTAATTAATGCTGAAATTAAAGTGATTGGGTCTCTCTAGGTGAGAGTGTTTATTGTAGGTAATCTGCTTTGTTAGCGTGATCAGCCTGTTATCTCTGTGTAATCTCCGTAATCCCCCCTTAATGAGGATTAAGGGAGGTATTTATAACCTTGGGAAACGTGCCAATCCTAGGTTTAGGTTAACCTAGGGCTGATTGGGCTTCCCTCGGAAGTTGGGCCTGGGTGGCCGGTTTCTCCATTAGGCATGGAGTATGCCACGTGTCATGACATAATAGGTCCAAGGTGGACGAATAAGCGCGTGCCACGTGGCAAGCCCTGACAGTTCCAACTGGGGGACACTTGGCAGGACTTGATTGGCCCACGTGGCGCATTCTGATTGGTGGGACCAAAATCCCCTAATCATTTTCCCCTCACAGGTGGCACGTGACTGGTCACGTGTTACCTGTGACAGGTGTCGCACTGTGCAGGCGACGGCCTGCTACAGGTGTCACTCGGCGAAAGGCCGAGAGATTCTCCCGCCCAAATTTTGAATTTTGGAAGTGACCCTTCGCCTTCTCACTTCGCCTATATAAAGGAGTGTTGGCTTCAGTCATTTTCACACTTGAGAACTTTGTGAGAGAACATTCGGACCCCTGAACTTGCTCTGACATTTTAGACTTTTCTGCCTACCGCCTGCTCTGACAAGCCGACTGCAAAGGATTTTCAGAACTTCATCAAACGTCACTCGTTCAGGTAACTGTCGGTTCTCTTACTCTTAATTTTATTTTTATTTTATTCTTTTTTTTGAAATGGCACCACGGAAGCACACGACACGACCTAGGTTAGTGATCAGTCGGTCACCGGGGAAGGCTGAATCTAGGACTAGGAGTGCCGCCTGCCTTTTTCCGGACCCATCTTTGCCCTTTATACAAAGTCCGAGTGTATCTGTGTCTATGCAGAGCATGATGGCCAGAACAAAAAAGACTGCCCGGATCTCAAATTCAGACGGCTCCTCTCGCAGGGTGCCGATTAGTGAAACATCTGACCAGGCGCCAGATGTGGAAGTGAAACAAAGCGGCTTGAAAGCCGGCTGCTCTGAGGGAGGAATCAAAGTGACCCCTTCCCATTTCTCAGTTGACAATTCTTCATTCTCTCCTGCTCCTTTTAAAGGAGAGGAGGCGGGCCCCTCCGGGAGAGGGGAGGAGTCGTCCTCTTCGGACTCGTCAGAGGACGATTCCGAGTCTAGCTCTTCAGGCCATGCTTCTCTGGACACAGAAGAGAAAAACAGTCGCCTGCAAGAGGCGAGGCTTTCCACGCAGTTGAGAAGGGGGACAATTAGGCGGAGCCATCCGCCTCTTACCGAGAGCAAAATACCCCCTACTACTGCACGGTACCCCGGGGCCGGATCACGGCCATGCAAGAGAAAGTGGAGATCTTTATCGCAAACCACACAATGGGCCCTGGCTTTTTAGTGTTTGTGCCGGATCCAGAAGACACAGTCGTCTGGCCGACTGGTACCAGTTATGATAGCGCCTGCTTTGGCTGCTACGAGGCGTCCATCAAGGCTGGGCTGCGCTTCCCATTACATCCGGCTGTTCAGCGGATCTTGGATGGGTATGAGTTGGGGTTATGGCAGTTAGCCCCGAACTCTTGGGTCAATGTACTCGGCTATGTGGCCGGGTGCGAACTGCACGGGGTGGAGCCGAGCTTCGAGGCTTTCGCCCACATGAACTATCTCAGCCGGACCCTTAAGGCAGGCGGTACCGGCTGGTATCAATTGACGAGCCACAGGGGCTACCTCATGACGAGAGGTAAAGCAAACAAATGGAAGGACTGGCGGTGCACCTTCTTCATCATTGAGAGTTCAGACACGAAGCTGAACAAGCGCCTCAACAGGTGGAACAGGAATCCGCCCCTTCTTGCAGGCGGCCGCAGCATGCCGCCTGTACCCCCCAAGGCTAAGAAAGAGATCCTAGATAAAGGACTCTTTAAAGTAGAGTCGAGGGTCGACTCTACTTCAGGGGTACGAGAGCAAGTACCCTTGCACTGCGTCCCGAGCTTCAAATGGCTCTACAACGAGTACTTTTTGGCTGCCTGTGACCTCAGCAGTCGGTCCTCAAGAGGTAGTCGGCCTGTCGAATACTCTGCTGTTCCGTGCATTTTTGTTATAACTTTTATTAACTTTGCTGTTTGTTTTTGCAGCGGACGCCATGAGCAAAATTACCGGCTCCAAGACTGCGACGGCCATGTTGCGGGCCTCCATCATGCAACAAGCTTCAACCGACTCCCCCAAGAAGGGGGCACCCTTGGTGGGCTTCGAACCTTTCACCCTCTTTTTGGAGTTGCGTTTATGCATATACTGATTTTTTCTTCTTTTTTAGACGGGCGCTCCAAGAGCTTCTTCTTCCCAACAGCCGGACCCCAAGGCCCGGAGGACGACTGTTGCGAGCTCTCCTGGTTCTGCCAGGAAACATGTGGCGGCTGAGAAACAACCGACCACTTCTTCTAAAACTCCAGCTGGGCCGCCTAGAAGTATAAAGTTGTCCTTGTAAATTTTAGACTTGCTCCCTTTTTTACTAGGTCTAATCCGTTTGTTTATGCTTGATGCAGCCGGCCCTCAGGAGCCTGACTTAGTCGAGGTGGCCAAGTCTATGATCAAGGCCGTTCCTCCAGCTGAAAGGGAGGCGGTCAGGGGTGTCGGAACCCTTGACCTAGACGGGATTGCAGGGGTCCTTGCTGAGGTATACTTAGCATATTTTTGAGTATTTGAATTCCTGGACGCCTGTTTTCTTTTTTGTTTGGAAACTGACGCATGTTCCTTTTTACTTAGGCCCTGCTCCGAGTAAACGGCCTTCGCAAGCCGCTTGACCGGAAGAACAAAGAGGTAAAGGCTGCAAAAGCCATGGCCGCCTCCAACTGTGATAAGGCAATGTTTCAAATTGCCCAAAATAAAGTTCTGACCATTGATATTCTTTATTATCAGACGCAGGCTACCGCCGCTATTCGGGCTCAGTTAGAGGCGGCCCAGAAGAGGAATGGCGAGCTGGAGAGGACCATCACCAATCTCAAGGCCGAGCTGAAACCTCTTTGCCTAAAGATGTACTCATACGAAGCCTTGGAGAAATCCTTGGCCAACGTAAAGGAACACCTGGTGACCTAGGAGAAGGTCTTACTAAGGAGCTCTCGGAAAAGGCCGAGCAAGAGAAGAAAGAGCTGGTCCGGGAGATGATGGAAGACTCTGCTCAAATCCAGCGCATGACTTGGGGCCGCCTCTTCCCCAATGCCGACTTTGCCTCATGGGGAAAAACGTACCGCCAGTGTTCTAACACATATAATCAGAAGATCCTGGCGGCTGCTGAGGAAGAGGCGTTGGAGGAGGAGGAGCCGGTAGTGGCGCTTGTGCCGCTTGGGGGTAATGCATCAAAAAAGGATGCAGCTGAAGCCGAGTCCAGCAAGAAGCGTGCTGACTAGGCGGCAGCTACTAATATTGAAGATCTGCCCCCTTCTTAAGCTTTATGTATTCTTTCCACGGCCTGCGTGCCGTTTGTTTTGTATTTACCCGGCCAGGGGGCCGGGGCTCTGAATATTTTGCCGGTCTTTAATGACCGGCTTCTTTTAAATGAATTTTTGGTTTTGCTTCAAATTTGTTTAAGTATTGAATATTCTGATATCCAATTGTACACTATACCGACTGTTTTACATGGCCGATAGTTGCAGACAGGTACGGATAGTTAGTCACGCCGCCTATGCCCCTGGACGACTGGTTGTCTGTTTCTAGGATAGACGATCAGTCGACCATTTATCCAATCGGTATTCGAACCATTTTAAACTGGATCCCTTTTAGGCAGGCGATCCTTTCATTTGCAAAATTAACCAAGTAGGAAAGTGGTCTGACCAAGTAAACATGATTGTTACCTAGTTGCTAAGTAACAGAGTAGTAGAGGTATCAAGCGGTGGGTACCGGTTGTTCCCCTTGATTCGCAATGTTTGTTGGCTATTAACTCAAGAGGTTGTTAACCTAGCAGGAGTAGTGGTTGAGAGCCCCTGTTTGCTAAAAACAGGCGGACGACTCATACCTTTTAGGCTCCATACTAAGTTTGAGAGAGTGACTATGAGTTAACGTTGGTGTTACTCAGTCGCCGTCACTCCTGCTTGAGTAGTAAAGGTACCAGGCGGCGGAGGCCGGCTGAACCTTTTGATTCGCCAATGTTTGTTGGCTATTAACTCAAGAGGTTACCTAGTAGGAATAGGGATTTGAGTGCCCCTGTTTGCCAAAAAACAGGCGGTCTACACAAACCTTTTAGGTTCCATACTAAGTTTGAGGGAGTGACTATGAGTTAACGTTGGTGTTACTTAGTCGCCGTCACTCTTGCTTGAGAAGTAGAGGTACCAGGCGGCGGAGGCCGGCTAGACCCCTTGATTCGCCAATGTTTGTTGGCTATTAACTCAAGAGGTACCCCCTGCATTTATCCCAAGTAATACAGGCGGTCATCTGACTCAGATGTCAACTGCTACCACTGGTTTGGTTAGTGATACAGTTATCCTTGTCTCAAAAACGGCTACGTGGTTTCCCTTGGGGGCAGTCGTATAGGTTCCGTGTAATTAGTTTATAGAGCAATGTTCCACCCAAAAGGGAGCTGCTCTCTGCAACGAATTTCATCCGGAGGGATGCCGCCGGACGCCTGCTATGATGTTGGGACAGGGCGTATTAGTTTTGAAGATTTGATTAGTTGGCTTGGCGCCTGGTTTGATCATTCGGCCTGTGGCCTTGGTTAGTTCTTAGTGAACGTAGGTGCTAAGTAAAAGGAGGGTAGCCGCCTGTTTGGCACAGGGTCGGCCAGGCCCTAATCTTTTTTAGCTAAGTATAAGAGGGGTGGCTGTGTGTTTGGAACCAGTCGGCCCTCTTCTATGGAGAGTAGCCGACTATATGTCCAGACGGTATGCCCTTATGGTGAGTAAAATACTCGATGGAGAGTAGCCGACTGTAAAGGTACAGACGGCATGCCCCTCTGAAGATAGAGTAAATACTCGATGGAGAGTAACCGACTGTAAAGGTACAGGCGGCATGCCCCTCTTAAGTAAGAATAAAAACTATGGAGAGTAGCCGACTGTTTGTTACTAGGCGTGCCCCTCTTAGTACAAAATTGAATATTAAGTGCAAACTTTTATTAAGTAGCTCTTGATTATTTACATCATTCAAAAGAAATATTTCTTAAGATTATCAACATTCCAAGTTCGAGGCAACGGTCGTCTGTCTGGTGTTTCCAGCCGGTAGGTACCGTCCCTGACCTCTTCACAGATTCGGTAGGGTCCTTCCCAGTTGGGAGTTAGTTTGCCAGACTCATTAGCCCTACCAACTGCTTCCATTTTTCTAAGTACAAAGTCCCCCACTCTGAGTGGACGCCTGTGTACTTTTTTGTTGTATGATCTAGTCATTCTCAGACGGTAAATTTCATGGCGCAAGACAACATTTCCCCTCCTTTCAGGAAGTGAATCTAATGCCAGGCGCATGGCTTCCCAGTTTGCCTCTTCGTCATATAACATTACTCAAAGAGTCGGCTCGTAGTGTTCTATTGGAAGAACAGCTTCCGCACCATAAGTTAGGAGGAATGGAGTTTCTCCAGTCGCCCCTTTTTCAGTCGTCCTAATGGCCCAGAGAACATGTGGTAATTCATCCGCCCATAGGCCGCCTACTCGTTCAATCTTTTTCTTGAGACCGTCTGAGATGATTTTATTAAAGGCTTCTACCTGGTCGTTTGCTTGTGGACGACCGACAGATGCAAAGTATTGTGCAATTCCTTGGTCACCCAACCAGCTTTTGAGAACAGGCGTCTCAAATTGGGGACCATTATCAAAAACCATAGACATGGGAACCCCGAACCGAGTGATGACATTTTTCCAAATGAATGAAATTACATCCTTCGTCTTAATTCCCTTTACAGCCTCCGCCTCTACCCATTTAGTGAAGTAGTCGACGGCAACAAGTATGTACCTCCTTCCGCCTGTAGCAGGCGTATATGGACCCAGAATGTCCATGCCCCATTTAGCAAACGGTAGTGGGCTATGAATGGTAGTGAGGTCAGTAGCCGGACGGTGAATTTGCTTGCCAAACCTTTGGCACTTGTCACATTTTTTCACCATCTCCATCGCATCTGCTTCTAAACTAGGCAAAAAGTAGCCCTGCCGCCTTTCCCGTTGAGCAAGCGTCCTACCGCCTATATGGGAAGCATAGTAACCAGAGTGAAGATCGTCAAGTATCTCTCGTCCCTTCTCTGGAGTAACACACTTTAAGAAGGGTTGAAGGTACCCCCTTTTGTGAAGTTCTCCCTTTATTATTTCAAAGCTGGCGGCTCGTTTTTTCAGTGCTGCCGCCTGTTGATGATCATCCGGCAGGGTACCGTTTGTCAGATATGCCCTGATTGGATCCATCCAGGTTGAGCTTCTGTCTAGGATTCCAATAGGGTCTTCCTCGATGCTTCTCTTCTCCATTACTTCCCAAAAAACAGTTCGAGGAGTATCAGAGGAGGCGGATGATGCTAATTTTGACAGTGCATCCGCCTGGTTGTTATCTGATCTCGGCACTTGGATCAGATGGAAATCCTCAAGGGAGCCGACTGCTTGTCGGACTGCCTGTAAATACTTGATCATGGCCGGATGGGTTGCTTCGTATTCGCCATTGTACTAACTCACTATCAATTGTGAATCGGAACAGGCGTCTATTTTTCTTGCCCCTGCCGCCTTGCACATGCGGATTCCGGCTAGTAAAGCTTCATATTCCGCCTCATTGTTTGAGGCCTTAAAACTGAAGCGTAGAGCATACTCGTACCTGTCGCCCTCCGGCGACTGACATATGACGCCTGCTCCACAACCATTTGAAGTAGAGCTTCCGTCCACATATACCTTCCAGACTTGATCTGGAACTTGAGAGTCAGGGGGACGAGTCATCTCAACAATAAAGTCAGCAAAGGCTTGCCCCTTCACTGCTTTTCTAGGCTCGAAAGTAACTTCGAGGCTCTGAATTTCTATAGCCCATTTGATCATTCGGCCTGGTCAGTGGCCGCTTGATAGGTTGGTCTGTATACACGACGACTGCATGTGCCAAAAAGTAGGGCTTCAATTTTTTAACAGCCATGAAGAGTGCAAGACCAAATTTCTCCACTAAGGGATACCTCAACTCGGCATTTTTCAGTACGTGACTGACAAAGTAGACCGGGAGCTGACAGCCGTCTCTTTCAGCAAGGAGAACAGCGCTTAACGCATGATCAGAGACGGCCAGGTACATGTAGAGTACTTCTTTGGGCAAAGGGCAGACCAGCCTTGGCAAGGAATGCAAGTGAACTTTCAATTTCTGGAAGGCGGCCTCAGCATCCGGCCCCCATTCAAACCTTGCCTTTTTCTTAATTGCCTGGAAAAAGTATAGGCATTTGTCGCCTGATCGGCTTAGAAATCTTCCTAAGGCCGCCAGACAACCTGTTAACTTCTGAACCTCTCTGATGGTACGAGGCGACTGCATGTCAATGACCGCCTGCACCTTCTCAGGGTTCGCCTCTATTCCTCTCTGATTGATAAGGAATCCGAGAAATTTCCCAGACTCAACTCCAAAGACACATTTCTTGGGATTGAGCATGACATGGTGCCGCCTGAGTGTGGCGAAAGTTTCTCGGAGGTCCGACAGATGATCTTTCTGAAGTTTAGTTTTGACAATCATATCATCAATGTATGCCTCGACGTTTCTCCCAATCTGATCAAAGAACACAGTGTTTATCATTCGCTGGAAGGTAGCCGGGGCATTCTTCAGACCAAACGGCAAGACCGTGTAACAGTATAACCCCTGATCAGTGACGAAGGCCGTCTTCTTCCATAAAGGAATTTGATGGAAACCAGAGTAGGCGTCCATAAAGCTCATCAAAGCATGGCCGGCTGTTGAGTCGACCAGGTTATCAATTTTAGGCAGAGGGTAACTGTCTTTGGGGCACGCCTTGTTTAAATCTGTGTAGTCTACACACATTCGCCAGGTGCCATTCGGCTTTTTAACAAGCACCACATTTGCAACTCAGTCTGGGAAGTAACATTGCCGAATGAACCCTGCATCAAGTAATTTTTTAACTTCGGCGGCTGCCGCCTGACTTCTTTCTTCGCCATGGTTCCGCTTCTTCTGCCGTACCGGCTTCTTTTTCGGATCAACGGCTAGTTTATGTACCGCCAGATCAGGACTAATGCCTGGCATTTCATGGAATTCGAATGTAAAGATGTCCTTGTATTCTTTCAATAGTTTGTGAAAGTCGTCACCAAGGTCTCTCGGAGCAGTCGTCCCAACTTTGACTGTTCGCTCAGGACGTGAGTCGTCTAAGATCAAGTCTGTATGCTCACCAGCCGGCTGAGGGCGGAATTCATCTAACCGCTCCTCTGCCAATGATTGCTATTTTTTGTCTTTTCTTGCGGCCCCTGTCTAGGATGCCTTTCACTTCTTGCCGCCTGCTTCTTGAACAGGCGCACTCTCCTTGACTTTGCCAAGGTCTGTTTTTCCACCAGTCGACTCAGTGGACATAACAGTGGGCTTGACATCCGAGAGATAGCACTCTCGGGCCATCCTCTGATCTCCCCTTAGGGAGCCGACTGTTCCATTATCCCTCTCAAACTTGAGCAACATAAGAGATGGGATTATAACAGCCTTGGAATTATTCAGGGTTGGTCGTCCCAGAATCATGTTGTAGGCCGAAAGTTCTTCTACTACAAGGAACCGGACTACCATGTGTCGCCCTTCCCCTTTTTCGCCCAGGCGGATGGGTAAATCCACTCGTCCCACTGGGTGGACGACTCCTCCACCAAACCCTACTAAAGGGTGGGAGGCCGGATGTATGCAGTCAGTCTGATATTTTAGTTTCGACAGACATTTGCTACTGATAAGATCTGAGGAGCTTCCGGTATCTATGAGGATTCGGCCAACTCTCTGGTTGGCCACTTTACATTCAATAACGATAGGGTTGTCATGCGACCCTCTTACCCCTCCTAGATCTTCTTCAGTGATGACAATCTCAGGAAATGAATATTTGGACGACCGTTCTTGGTGAACGGAATTTACATCTAACCGCCTGATATTGTCTTTGTTGCCCCTAATAGTGGGGCCGCCTCCTGAGAAGCCGCCTGCAATGGTGTAGACGACTACATCATCTGTATCGGAGCTGTCGGCCTGTTGATTCTTTTTGGCCGACTGCTTTTTTGAGGAAGTGTTCCCCGTAGATTTCTTGACATAAGTGTCAAGATCACCTTGCTCAGCCAGGCGGTCCAGATACCGCATGAGACTGATGCAGTCATTGGTGTGATGACCAACATCTTCATGATAAGCACAAAATTTTTCTTGGTTCCGGTTGTTTGCCGAACCCTTCATGGGGACCGGCTTCTCAATTGAGATCCGTCCCTTGATTTCTTTTAGGATAAACTGGTTATCCTTGTTAAACGCATACTTTGGGGAGTATGGTTTGAATTCTTTTTTCTTTTTTTGGGCCGGCTTTTTAGAGGAATCAGCCGCCCAGACCTCTTTTCTTTTATCGTCTTTGTTGGACGACTGCTTTTGTCGTCCTTCTTTTTTGTCGGACCTTTTACCGTCCGACTGTCTTCCCGTACTACAAAGATCAGTCGCCTGTATATAGGCTTCCGCTTCAATCAAGGCCTCTTGAAGAGTTGCCACCCTCTTTCGGACCAAGTCAAATTTGAAGGTCGACCCGTCCTTGAGACCTCTGAAAAAGTCAGTATAGGCTACCTCATCCGGTAACCCTTGAATCTGTATTCTCATCAGGTTAAATCGCCTGATGTAAGAACGAAGCCCCTCCTTCTCGCCCTGCTGAATTGTTCCTAAATCAAGGGTCGTCTTCTTTGCAGGGATGTTCATGGCGAAGTTGGAGGTGAATAAGTAAGCAAGCGTCCTGAAGCTATTTACACAACCAGTCGGCAAGTTGCCGAACCATTGTTGTGCGATTCCTTTGAGAGTCGCTGGGAAACACTTGCACCAGGTGGGATCATCCAACCCTTGAAGGTACATCAGGTTGGTGAAGGCCATAAGATGGTCTTCTGGGTTAGTAGTGCCGTCATAGGCGCCTACTAATACATTTTTCACTTTGGCCGGCTGAGCGGCTTCAGTAATTTCCTTGGAGAAAGCCGACGGCTGTTCACCAAGTCTAAGCAACCGTAGCTGCTAGTCCATAGGTTGGACGTTTTTTGCTGCACGTCCACCAAACGGAGGTGGCTGCAAAAAATACTGGTTTTGCGGCACAAACGGTAAGTTTGGTACCGCCTGGTCACTATGAAAGCCAGACTGACGGGAGGTGCCGCCTGACTGACTCTCATGATACGACTGCGTATGCCTCATTGAGGTGTTTCGCAGACTGTCTTGGAAGTTTGAAGTAGAGGCCGACTCTGACAATCGGTCACTCTTCTTCTGCTCTAGCAGTAGCCGAGCGTCTGCGTATGATTTCCTCGACCCGTCCGCCTGAATATGACGAACAGGTTTCCTATTTCCTGGAGTAGGAAAACGGTATTTTGTGAAATCAAGGGCAGTCGGCTCCCGCTTCCTAGATTTAGGATGAGGAGTCGCCTCTCGCCCTTGAACTGGCTTCCTCTTCAGTGAAGTGGAAGGTTTCTTAGCCGACTGCTCCTTGTCCAGAGCAGGCGGCTTCTTGTTGATCAACTCTTGAATTTCTCCCTTGAAGTCCCTCATGAAGGTCATGAGTTCGTTCCTTGTGATGGGAGCAGATCCATCAGTCGGCTGCTGCCGAACAGGCGGTGCGCCTGCTGGCTCGCTTCCTGTTTGAAGATGTTCCCGTTCCCTCCTTTCGATATGACGGGTACGTCGGGCCCTTAGGGTCCCGTCTGAAGCTGTGTGAGCATCAACTTCAAATTCACTCTCAGTATTGTGATCCGACTGAACTTGAGGGTCGTCTAGGGGACGCCTTTCTTCAGGTGTCGGTACAGACTTGGATGCCATCTCAGAAGTACTCTCCCCACAGACGACGCCAAATGTTTCAGGGTTTTCTGATGTCCTGCGGGAGAGTTACAATTCCGAGACTGGAACCGGACGCCTGTACCTGCAAAACAACGGAGACTACTGGTGATGGGAGCTCCGCCTCCAACGGTCAAGTTAGTACTTGATTAAGGAGTAATTAATGCGGAAATTAAAGTGATTGGGTCTCTCTAGGTGAGAGTGTTTAATGTAGGTAATCTGCTTTGTTAGCGTGATCAGCCTGTTATCTCTGTGTAATCTCCGTAATCCCCCCGTAATGAGGATTAAGGGAGGTATTTATAACCTTGGGAAACGTGCCAATCCTAGGTTTAGGTTAACCTAGGGCTGATTGGGCTTCCCTCGGAAGTTGGGCCTGGGTGGCTGGTTTCTCCATTAGGCATGGAGTATGCCACGTGTCATGACATAATAGGTCCAAGGTGGACGAATAAGCGCGAGCCACGTGGCAAGCCCTGACAGTTCCAACTGGGGGACACTTGGCAGGACCTGATTGGCCCACGTGGCGCATTCCGATTGGTGGGAGCAAAATCCCCTAATCAAAATTCATTCAAACAAAGCTTTTTGAATTAAATGAAGGTCAAATGCATTCAACAAAGCTATCAAATGAAAGTCAAATGGATTTCTACAAAGCTAATTAAATGAAATGAAAGTCAAACATATTCAAACAAAGCTAATTGAATCAAATGAAATTCTAATACATTCTACAAAGCTAATAGAATCAAATAAAAGTCAAACGCATTCAAACAAAGCATTTTGAATCAAATGAAAGTCAAATGCATTCAACAAAGCTAATTGAATAAAATGAAAGTCAAACACATTCAATCAAAGCTAATTGAATCAAATGAAAGTCTAATGCATTCTACAAAGCTAATTGAATCAAATGAAAGTCAAACACATTCAAACAAAGCTTCTTGAATCAAATGAAAGTCAAATGCATTCATCAAAGCTAATTAGGTAAAATGAAAGTCAAATGCATTTTAACAAAGCTAATTATATCAAATGAAAGTAAAACACATTCAAACAAAGCTAATTGATTCAAATGAAAGTCAAACACATTCAAACAAAGCTTTTTGAATCATATGAAAGTCAAATGCATTCCACAAAGCTAATTGAATCAAATGAAAGTCAAACAAATTCAAACTAAGCTAATTGAATCAAATGAAAGTCTAATGCTTTCTACAAAGCTAATTGAATCAAATAAAGTCCAACACATTCAAACAAACCTTTTTGAATCAAATGAAAGTCAAATGCATTCATCAAAGCTAATTGAATCAAATGAAAGTCAAATGCATTCTACAAAGCTAATTAAATCAAATGAAAGTAAAACACATTCAAACAAAGCTAATTGATTCAAATGAAAGTCAAACACATTCAAACATAGCTTTTTAAATCATATGAAAGTCAAATGCATTCCACAAATCTAATTGAATCAAATGAAAGTCAAATGCATTCTACAAAGCGAAATGAATAAAATAAATGTCAAATTCATTCAAACAAAGCTTTTTGAATCAAATAAAGGTCAAATGCATTCAACAAAGCTATCAAATGAAAGTCAAATGGATTCTACAAAGCTAATTAAATGAAATGAAAGTCAAACGTATTCAAACAAAGGTAATTGAATCAAATGAAATTCTAATACATTCTACAAAGCTAATAGAATCAAATAAAAGTCAAACACATTCAAACAAAGCATTTTGAATCAAATGAAAGTCAAATGCATTCAACAAAGCTAATTGAATAAAATGAAAGTCAAACACATTCAATCAAAGCTAATTGAATCAAATGAAAGTCTAATGCATTCTACAAAGCTAATTGAATCAAATGAAAGTCAAACACATTCAAACAAAGCTTCTTGAATCAAATGAAAGTCAAATGCATTCATCAAAGCTAATTAGATAAAATGAAAGTCAAATGCATTTAACAAAGCTAATTAAATCAAATGAAAGTAAAACACATTCAAACAAAGCTAATTGATTCAAATGAAAGTCAAACACATTCAAACAAAGCTTTTTGAATCATATGAAAGTCAAATGCATTCCACAAAGCTAATTGAATCAAATGAAAGTCAAACAAATTCAAACTAAGCTAATTGAATCAAATGAAAGTCTAATGCTTTCTACAAAGCTAATTGAATCAAATAAAGTCCAACACATTCAAACAAACCTTTTTGAATCAAATGAAAGTCAAATGCATTCATCAAAGCTAATTGAATCAAATGAAAGTCAAATGCATTCTACAAAAGCTAATTAAATCAAATGAAAGTAAAACACATTCAAACAAAGCTAATTGATTCAAATGAAAGTCAAACACATTCAAACATAGCTTTTTAAATCATATGAAAGTCAAATGCATTCCACAAATCTAATTGAATCAAATGAAAGTCAAATGCATTCTACAAAGCGAAATGAATAAAATAAATGTCAAATTCATTCAAACAAAGCTTTTTGAATCAAATAAAGGTCAAATGCATTCAACAAAGCTATCAAATGAAAGTCAAATGGATTCTACAAAGCTAATTAAATGAAATGAAAGTCAAACGTATTCAAACAAAGCTAATTGAATCAAATGAAATTCTAATACATTCTACAAAGCTAATAGAATCAAATAAAAGTCAAACACATTCAAACAAAGCATTTTGAATCTAATGAAAGTCAAATGCATTCAACAAAAGCTAATTGAATAAAATGAAAGTCAAACACATTTAATAAAAGCTAATTGAATCAAATGAAAGTCTAATGCATTCTACAAAGCTAATTGAATCAAATGAAAGTCAAACACATTCAAACAAAGCTTCTTTGAATCAAATGAAAGTCAAATGCATTCATCAAAGCTAATTAGATCAAATGAAAGTCAAATGCATTTAACAAAGCTAATTAAATCAAATGAAACTAAAACACATTCAAACAAAGCTAATAGATTCAAATGAAAGTCAAACACATTCAAACAAAGCTTTTTTGAATCATATGAAAGTCAAATGCATTCCACAAAGCTAATTGAATCAAATGAAAGTCAAACAAATTCAAACTAAGCTAATTGAATCAAATGAAAGTCTAATGCTTTCTACAAAGCTAATTGAATTGAAATAAAGTCCAACACATTCAAACAAACCTTTTTGAATCAAATGAAAGTCAAATGCATTCATCAAAGCTAATTGAATCAAATGAAAGTCAAATGCATTCTACAAAGCTAATTAAATCAAATGAAAGTAAAAACACATTCAAACAAAGCTAATTGATTCAAATGAAAGTCAAACACATTCAAACATAGCTTTTTAAATCATATGAAAGTCAAATGCATTCCACAAATCTAATTGAATCAAATGAAAGTCAAATGCATTCTACAAAGCGAAATGAATAAAATAAATGTCAAATTCATTCAAACAAAGCTTTTTGAATCAAATAAAGGTCAAATGCATTCAACAAAGCTATCAAATGAAAGTCAAATGGATTCTACAAAGCTAATTAAATGAAATGAAAGTCAAACGTATTCAAACAAAGGTAATTGAATCAAATGAAATTCTAATACATTCTACAAAGCTAATAGAATCAAATAAAAGTCAAACACATTCAAACAAAGCATTTTGAATCAAATGAAAGTCAAATGCATTCAACAAAGCTAATTGAATAAAATGAAAGTCAAACACATTCAATCAAAGCTAATTGAATCAAATGAAAGTCTAATGCATTCTACAAAGCTAATTGAATCAAATGAAAGTCAAACACATTCAAACAAAGCTTCTTGAATCAAATGAAAGTCAAATGCATTCATCAAAGCTAATTAGATAAAATGAAAGTCAAATGCATTTAACAAAGCTAATTAAATCAAATGAAAGTAAAACACATTCAAACAAAGCTAATTGATTCAAATGAAAGTCAAAACACATTCAAACAAAGCTTTTTGAATCATATGAAAGTCAAATGCATTCCACAAAGCTAATTGAATCAAATGAAAGTCAAACAAATTCAAACTAAGCTAATTGAATCAAATGAAAGTCTAATGCTTTCTACAAAGCTAATTGAATGAAATAAAGTCCAACACATTCAAACAAACCTTTTTGAATCAAATGAAAGTCAAATGCATTCATCAAAGCTAATTGAATCAAATGAAAGTCAAATGCATTCTACAAAGCTAATTAAATCAAATGAAAGTAAAACACATTCAAACAAAGCTAATTGATTCAAATGAAAGTCAAACACATTCAAACATAGCTTTTTAAATCATATGAAAGTCAAATGCATTCCACAAATCTAATTGAAATCAAATGAAAGTCAAATGCATTCTACAAAGCGAAATGAATAAAATAAATGTCAAATTCATTCAAACAAAGCTTTTTGAATCAAATAAAGGTCAAATGCATTCAACAAAGCTATCAAATGAAAGTCAAATGGATTCTACAAAGCTAATTAAATGAAATGAAAGTCAAACGTATTCAAACAAAGGTAATTGAATCAAATGAAATTCTAATACATTCTACAAAGCTAATAGAATCAAATAAAAGTCAAACACATTCAAACAAAGCATTTTGAATCAAATGAAAGTCAAATGCATTCAACAAAGCTAATTGAATAAAATGAAAGTCAAACACATTCAATCAAAGCTAATTGAATCAAATGAAAGTCTAATGCATTCTACAAAGCTTAATTGAATCAAATGAAAGTCAAACACATTCAAACAAAGCTTCTTGAATCAAATGAAAGTCAAATGCATTCATCAAAGCTAATTAGATTAAAATGAAAGTCAAATGCATTTAACAAAGCTAATTAAATCAAATGAAAGTAAAACACATTCAAACAAAGCTAATTGATTCAAATGAAAGTCAAACACATTCAAACAAAGCTTTTTTGAATCATATGAAAGTCAAATGCATTCCACAAAGCTAATTGAATCAAATGAAAGTCAAACAAATTCAAAACTAAGCTAATTGAATCAAATGAAAGTCTAATGCTTTCTACAAAGCTAATTGAATCAAATAAAAGTCCAAACACATTCAAAACAAAACCTTTTTGAATCAAATGAAAGTCAAATGCATTCATCAAAGCTAATTGAATCAAATGAAAAGTCAAATGCATTCTACAAAGCTAATTAAATCAAATGAAAGTAAAACACATTCAAACAAAGCTAATTGATTCAAATGAAAGTCAAACACATTCAAACATAGCTTTTTAAATCATATGAAAGTCAAATGCATTCCACAAAGCTAATTGAATCAAATGAAAGTCAAACAAATTCAAACTAAGCTAATTGAATCAAATGAAAGTCTAATGCTTTCTAAAAAGCTAATTGAATGAAATAAAGTCCAAACACATTCAAACAAACCTTTTTGAATCAAATGAAAGTCAAATGCATTCATCAAAGCTAATTGAATCAAATGAAAGTCAAATGCATTCTACAAAGCTAATTAAATCAAATGAAAGTAAAACACATTCAAACAAAGCTAATTGATTCAAATGAAAGTCAAACACATTCAAACATAGCTTTTTAAATCATATGAAAGTCAAATGCATTCCACAAATCTAATTGAATCAAATGAAAGTCAAATGCATTCTACAAAGCGAAATGAATAAAATAAATGTCAAATTCATTCAAACAAAGCTTTTTGAATCAAATAAAGGTCAAATGCATTCAACAAAGCTATCAAATGAAAGTCAAATGGATTCTACAAAGCTAATTAAATGAAATGAAAGTCAAACGTATTCAAACAAAGGTAATTGAATCAAATGAAATTCTAATACATTCTACAAAGCTAATAGAATCAAATAAAAGTCAAACACATTCAAACAAAGCATTTTGAATCAAATGAAAGTCAAATACATTCAACAAAGCTAATGAATAAAATGAAAGTCAAACACATTCAATCAAAGCTAATTGAATCAAATGAAAGTCTAATGCATTCTACAAAGCTAATTGAATCAAATGAAAGTCAAACACATTCAAACAAAGCTTCTTGAATCAAAATGAAAGTCAAATGCATTCATCAAAGCTAATTAGATAAAATGAAAGTCAAATGCATTTAACAAAGCTAATTAAATCAAATGAAAGTAAAACACATTCAAACAAAGCTAATTGATTCAAATGAAAGTCAAACACATTCAAACAAAGCTTTTTGAATCATATGAAAGTCAAATGCATTCCACAAAGCTAATTGAATCAAATGAAAGTCAAACAAATTCAAACTAAGCTAATTGAATCAAATGAAAGTCTAATGCTTTCTACAAGCTAATTGAAATCAAATAAAGTCCAACACATTCAAACAAACCTTTTTGAATCAAATGAAAGTCAAATGCATTCATCAAAGCTAATTGAATCAAATGAAAGTCAAATGCATTCTACAAAGCTAATTAAATCAAATGAAAGTAAAAACACATTCAAACAAAGCTAATTGATTCAAATGAAAGTCAAACACATTCAAACATAGCTTTTTAAATCATATGAAAGTCAAATGCATTCCACAAAATCTAATTGAATCAAATGAAAGTCAAATGCATTCTACAAAGCGAAATGAATAAAATAAATGTCAAATTCATTCAAACAAAGCTTTTTGAATCAAATAAAGGTCAAATGCATTCAACAAAGCTATCAAATGAAAGTCAAATGGATTCTACAAAGCTAATTAAATGAAATGAAAGTAAAGGTATTCAAACAAAGCTAATTGAATCAAATGAAATTCTAATACATTCTACAAAGCTAATAGAATCAAATAAAAGTCAAACACATTCAAACAAAGCATTTTGAATCAAATGAAAGTCAAATGCATTCAACAAAGCTAATTGAATAAAATGAAAGTCAAACACATTCAATCAAAGCTAATTGAATCAAATGAAAGTCTAATGCATTCTACATAGCTAATTGAATCAAATGAAAGTCAAACACATTCAAACAAAGCTTCTTGAATCAAATGAAAGTCAAATGCATTCATCAAAGCTAATTAGATCAAATGAAAGTCAAATGCATTTAACAAAGCTAATTAAATCAAATGAAAGTAAAAACATTCAAACAAAGCTAATTGATTCAAATGAAAGTCAAAACACATTCAAACAAAGCTTTTTGAATCATATGAAAGTCAAATGCATTCCACAAAGCTAATTGAATCAAATGAAAGTCAAACAAATTCAAACTAAGCTAATTGAATCAAATGAAAGTCTAATGCTTTCTACAAAGCTAATTGAATCAAATAAAGTCAAACACATTCAAACAAACCTTTTTGAATCAAATGAAAGTCAAATGCATTCATCAAAGCTAATTGAATCAAATGAAAGTCAAATGCATTCTACAAAGCTAATTAAAT
>NW_018745679.1:0-11809 GCF_001683475.1 Chenopodium quinoa | reverse complement strand
AAAACAACCAGGCGGATGCGCTGTCAAAATTAGCATCATCCGCCTCCTCTGATACTCCTCGAACTGTTTTTTGGGAAGTAATGGAGAAGAGAAGCATCGAGGAAAACCCTATTGGAATCCTAGACAGAAGCTCAACTTGGATGGATTCAATAAGGGCATATCTGACAAACGGTACACTGCCGGATGATTCTCAACAGGCGGCAGCACTGAAAAAACGAGCCTCCTGTTTTGAAATGATTAAGGGAGAACTTCACAAGAGGGGGTACCTTCAACCCTTCTTAAAGTGTGTTACTCCAGAAAAGGGACGAGAGATACTAGATGATCTTCACTCTGGTTACTGTGCTTCTCATATAGGTGGTAGGATGCTTGCTCAAAGGGCAAGGCGGCAGGGCTACTTTTGGCCTACTTTGGAAGCAGATGCAATGGAGATGGTGAAAAAATGTGACAAGTGCCAAAGGTTTGGCAAACTAATTCACCATCCGGCTACTGACCTCACTACCATTCACAGCCCACTACCGTTTGCTAAGTGGGGCATGGACATTCTGGTCCATATACGCCTGCTACAGGCGGAAGGAGGTACATACTTGTTGCCGTCGACTACTTCACTAAATGGGTAGAGGCGGAGGCTGTAAAGGGAATCAAGACGAAAGATGTAATTTCATTCATTTGGAAAAATGTCATCACTCGGTTCGGGGTTCCCATGTCTATGGTTTTGATAATGGTCCCCCAATTTGAGACGCCTGTTCTCAAAAGCTGGTTGGGTGACCAAGGAATTGCAAACTACTTTTGCATCTGTCGGCCGTCCACAAGCAAACGACCAGGTAGAAGCCTTTAATAAAATCATCTCAGACGGTCTCAAGAAAAAGATTGAACGAGCAGGCGGCCTATGGGCGGATTAACTACCACATGTTCTCTGGGCCATTAGGACGACTGAAAAAGGGCGACTGGAGAAACTCCATTCCTCCTAACTTATGGTGCGGAAGCTGTTCTTCCAATAGAACACTACGAGCCGACTCTTCGAGTAATGCTATATGACGAAGAGGCAAACTGGGAAGCCATGCGCCTGGCATTAGACTCACTTCCTGAAAAGAGGGGCAATGCTGTCTTGCGCCATGAGATCTATCGCCTGAGAATGACTAGATCATACAACAAAAAAAGTACACAGGCGTCCACTCAAAGTAGGGGACTTTGTACTTAGAAAAATGGAAGCATTTGGTAGGGCTAATGAGTCTGGCAAACTAACTCCCAACTGGGAAGGACCCTACCGAATCTATGAGGAAGTCAGGGACGGTACCTACCGTCTGGAAACACCAGACAGACAACCGTTGCCTCGAACTTGGAATGTAGATAATCTTAAGAAATATTTCTTTTGAATAATGTAAAGTAAAGAGCTACTTAATAAAAGTTTGCACTTACTATTTAATTTTGTACTACGAGGGGCATGCCGTCTGTACCTTTACAGTCGGCTACTCTCCATTGAGTTTTACACTCTATCTTCAGAGGGCATGCCGTCTGTACCCTTACAGTCGGCTACTCTCCATTGAGTATTTCACTCACAATAGGGGCATGTCGCCTGGGATTATAGTCGGCTACTCTCCATAAGAAGATGGCCGACTGGTTCCAAACACATAGCCACCCCCCTAATACTTAGCTAAAAAATTAGGGCCTGGCCGACCCTGTGCCTAACAGGCGGCTACCCTCCTTTTATTTAGCACCTACGTTCACCAAGAACTTACCAAGGCCACAGGCCGAATGATCAGACCAGGCGCAAAGCCAACTGATCAAATCTACAAAACTAATACGACCTGTCCCAACATCATAGCAGGCGTCCGACGGCATCCTCCGGATGAAATTCGTCGCAGAGAGCAGCTCCTTTTGGGTGGAACATTGTTCTATAAACTAATTACACGGCACCTATACGACTGTCCCAAGGGCAACCACGTAAGCCGTTTTTGAGACAAGGATAACTCTATCACTAACCAAAACCAGTGGTAGCAGTTGACATCTGAGTCAGATGACGCTTGTATTACTTGGGATAAATGCAGGGGGTACCTATTGAGTTAATAGCCAACAAACATTGGCGAATCAAGGGGTCTAGCCGGCCTCCGCCGCCTGGTACATCTACTACTCAAAACAAAAAGTGACGGCGACTGAGTAACTCCAACGATAACTCATAGTCACTCCCTCAAATTTGGTATGGAACCGAAAATGTTTGAGTCGTCCGCCTGTTTTTTAACAAACAGGGGCACTCAAACCCCTATTCCTACTAGGTAACCTATTGAGTTAATAGCCAACAAACATTGGCAAATCAAGGGGATCAGCCGGCCTCCGCCGCCTGGTACCTCTACTACTCAATCTAGATTGTGATGAAGACTAAGTAACTCCTATGTTAACTTAATAGTCACTCAAACTTAGTATGGAGCCTAAAAGGTATGAGTCGTCCGCCTGTTTTTTAACAAACAGGGGCTCTCAACCACTACTCTTGCTAGGTTAACAAATTATGAGTTAAAAGCCAACAACATTGGCATTAAAGGGAAACAACTGGTACCCGCCGCTTGTTATCTCTACTACTCAATTCCTATTTAATAGGTAATACTCTATTTACTTGGTTAGACCACTTTCCTACTTGGTTAAAATTACAAAAAGACAGGCACGCCTGCCTAAAAAGGATCCAGACAAAATAGTTCGAATACCGATTGAATAAATGGCCGACTGATGGTCTATCCTGGAAACAGACAACCAGTCGTCCAGGGGCATAGGCGGCGTACTAACTATCCGTACCTGTCTGCAACATTCGGCCATGTACAACAATTGGTCTAGTAAACAATTGGATATTAGATATGGAATACTTAGACAAATTTGAAGCAAAAACAAAATTCATTAAAAATAAGCCGGTCATTAAAGACCAGCAAAATATTCAAAGCCCCGGCCCCCTGGCCGGGTAAATACAAAGCAAACGGCACGCAGGCCGTGGAAAGAATACATTAAGCTTAAGAAGGGGGCAGTTCAGTATTAGCAGCTGTCGCCTGGTCAGCACTCTTCTTGCTGGACTCGGCTTCAGCTGCATCCTTTTTTGATGCCTTACCCCAAGTGGCAGAAGCGCACAACCGGCTCCTCCTCCTCCTCCAACGCTTCTCCCAACGCCTCTTCTTCAGCAGCCGCCAGGATCTCTTGATTATATGTTTCGAACACTGGCGGTACGTTCTTTCCCAAGAGGCAAAGTCGGCATTGGGGAAGAGGCGGCCCCAGGTCATGCGCTGGATTTGAGCGGAGTCTTCCATCATCTCCCGAACGAGCTCTTTCTTCTCTTGCTCGGCCTTTTCCGAGAGCTCTTGGGTAAGACTCTTCTCTTGGCTCACCAGGCGTTCTTTTACGCTGGCCAAGGATTTCTCCATGGCTTCGTAAGAGTACATTTTTAGGCGAAGAGGTTTCAGCTCGGCCTTAAGATTTGTGATGGTCGCCTCCAGCTCGTCATTCTTCTTCTGGGCTGCCTCTAACTGAGCCCGAACAGCGGCGGTAGCCTGCGCCTGATAATAAAAGAATATCAATGGTCAGTACTTCATTTTGGGCAATTTGAAACATTGCCTTATCACAGTCAGAGGTGGCCATAGCTTTTGCAGCCTTTGCCTCTTTGTTCTTCCGATCAAGCGGCTTGCGAAGGCCGTTAACTCGGAGCAGGGCCTAAGTACAAAAAAAAACAGGCGTCAGTTTCCAAACAAAAGAAAACAGGCGTCCAGAAATTTAAATACTCAAAAATATGCTAAGTATACCTCAGCAAGGACCCCTGCAATCCCGTCAAGGTCAAGGGTGCCGACACCCCTGACCGCCTCCCTTTCAGCTGGAGGAACTGCCCTGATCATAGACTTGGCCATGTCTACCAAGTCAGGCTCCTGGGGGCCGGCTGCATCAAGCGTAAACAAACGGATTAGACTTAGTAACAAAGGAAGCAAGTCTAAAATTTACAAGGACAACTTCATACCTTTAGGCGGCCCAGTTGGAGTATTAGAAGAAGTGGCCGGCTGTTCTCAGCCGCCACCTGTTTCCTGGCAGAACCAGGAGAGCTCCCAACAGTCGTCTTCCGGGCCTTGGGGTCCGGCTGTTGGGAAGATGAAGCTCTTGGAGCACCCGTCTAAAACAGAAGAAAAAGTCAGTATATGCATAAACACTCCAAAAAGAGGGTGAAAGGTTCGGAGCTCACCAAGGGTGCCCCCTTTTTTGGGGGAGTCGGTTGAAGTTTGTTGCATAACAGAGGCCCGCAACATGGCCGCCGCAGTCTTGGAGGCGGTGATTTTGCTCATGGCGTCAGCTGCAAAAACAAATGGCAAAGTTAATAAAAGAAACAACAAATGTATGAAACAACAGAGTATTCGACAGGCCGACTACCTCTTGAGCACCGACTGCTGAGGCACAGGCGGCCAAAAAGTACTCGTCATAGAGCCACTTGAAGCTCGGGACGCAGTGCAGGGGTACTTGCTCTCGTACCCCTGAAGTAGAGTCGACCCTCGACTCTATTTTAAAGAGTCCTTTGTCAAGGATCCCTTTCTTAGCCTTGGGGGAACAGGCGGCATGCTACGGCCGCCTGCAAGAAGGGGCGGATTCTTGTTCCACCTATTGAAGCGCTTGTTCAGCTCAATGTCTGAACTCTCAATGATGAGGAAGGTGCTCCGCCAGTCCTTCCACTTGTTTGCTTTACTCTCGTCATGAGGTAGCCCATGTGGCTTGTTAATTGATACCAGCCGGTACCGCCTGTCTTAGGGGTCCGACTGAGATAGTTCATATGGGCGAAAGCCTCGAAGCTCGGCTCCACCCGTGCAGTTCGCACCCGGCCACATAGCCGAGTACGTTGACCCAGGAGTTTGGGGCTAACTGCCATAACCCCAACTCATACCCATCCAAAAATCCGCTGAACAGCCGAATGTAATGGGAAGCGCAACCCTGCCTTGATGGCCGCCTCGTAGCAGCCAAAGCAGGCGCTATCATAACTGGAACCAGCCGGCCAGACGACTGTGTCTTCTGGATCCGGCACAAACACTAGAAAGTCGGGGCCCATGGTGTGGTTTGCAATAAAGCTCTCCACTTTGTCTTGCATGGCTGCGATCCGGCCCCGGGGTACCGTGCAGTAGTAGGGGGTGTTTTCCTCTCTGTAAGAGGCGGACGGCTCCGCCCAATTGCCCCCTTCTCAACTGCATGAGAAAGCCTCGCCTCTTGTAGGCGGCTGTTTCTTTCTTCTGAGCCTGGAGAAGCGTGGCCAGAAAAGCTGGACTCGGACTCGTCCTCTGACGAGTCCGAAGAGGACGACTCCTCCCTCTCCCAGAGGGCCCGCCTCCTCTCCCTTAGAAGGAGCAGGAGGAAAATTAGACATATCAACGGTGAAATGGGAAGGGACCACCTTGACCCCTCCCTCAGAACTGTCGGCTTGGCAGCCGCCTCGTTTCACTTCTACATCTGGCGCCTGGTCAGATGTTTCACTAATGAGCACCCTTTGGAGGAGCCGTCCGTGTTTGAGATCATAGCAGTCTTTTTTGTTCTGGCCATCACGTTCTGCATAGACACAGATACAGTCGGACTTTGTATAAAGGGCAAAGATGGGTCCAGAAAAGGGCAGGCAGCACTCCTAGTCCTAGATTCAGCCGTCCCCGGTGACCGGCTGATCATTAACTTAGGTCGTGTTGTGTGCTTCCGTGGTGCCATTTCAAAAAATAAAAAGAAAAATTAAGAGTAAGAGAACTGACAGTTACCTGAACGAGTGACGGTTGATGAAGTTCTGAAAATCCTGTGCAGTCGGCTTGTCAGAACAGGCGGTAGGCAGAAAAGGTCCAAAATGTCAGAGCAAGTTCAGGGGTCCGAATGTTCTCAATAGTTCTCAAAGTGTGAAAATGACTCAAGGCAACTCTCCCTTATATAGGTGAAGTGAGAAGGCGAAGGTCACTTCCAGAATTCAAAATTTGGGCGGGAAAATCTCTCGTCCATTCGCCGACTGACACCTGTAGCAGGCCGTCGCCCGTTACAGTGCGACACCTGTCACAAGGTAACACGTGACCAATCACGTGCCACCTGTGAGGGGCAAATGATTAGGGGATTTTGCTCCTACCAATCGGAATGCGCCACGTGGGCCAATCAGGACCTGCCAAGTGTCCCCTAGTTGGAACTGTCAGGGGGCTTTGCCACGTGGCTCGCGCTTATTCGTCCACCTTGGACCTGTTATGTCACAACATGTGGCATACTCCATGCCTAATGGAGAAACCGGCCACCCAGGCCCAACTCCGAGGGAAGCCCAATCGGCCCTAGGTTTACCTAAACCTAGGATGGGCACGTTTCCCAAGGTTATAAATACCTCCCTTAATCCTCATTAAGAGGAAAGGACGGAAACATTACGGAACACACTAATAACCGGCTGATCTCGCTAACAAAGCAGATTACCTACATTAAAACTCTCACCTAGAGAGACCTTATTACTTTAATTTCCGCATTAATTACTCCTTAATCAGGTACTAACTTGACCGTTGGAGGCGGAGCTCACAGGAGTCTCCGTTATTTTGCAGGTACAGGCGTCCGGTTCCAGTCTCGGAATTGTAACTCCCGCAGGACATCAGAAAACCCCGAAACAAAAGTCAAACACATTCAAACAAAGCTAATTGAATCAAATGAAAGTCAAGCACATTCAAACAAAGCTATTTTAATCAAATGAAAGTCAAATACATTCTACAAAGCTAATTGAATCAAATGAAATTCAAACACATTAAAAAAAGCTATTTGAATCAAATGAAAGTCAAATACATTCAACAAAGCTAAGTGAATCAAATGAAAGTCAAACACATTCCACAAAGCTAATTGAATCAAATGAAAGTCAAACATTCAGGCTAATTCAATCAAATGAAAGTCAAACACATTCAAACAAAGATTTCGAATCAAATGAAAATCAAATACATTCTACAAAGCTAATTGAATCAAATGAAATTCAAACACATTCAAACAAAGCTATTTGAATCAAATGAGAGTCAAATAAATTCAAACAAAGCTAATTAAATCAAATAAAAGTAAAATACATTCTACAAAGCTAATTGAATCAAACGAAAGTCAAACACATTCAAACAAAGCCTTTTAAAATCAAATGAAAGTCAAACACATTCAAAAAAAGCTATTTAATTTAAATGAAAGTCAAATACATTCAAACAAAGCTATATTAATCAAATGAAATTGAAATGCATTCTACAAAGCAAATTGAATTAAATGAAATTCAAACACATTCAAACAGAAGCTATTTGAATCAAATGACAGTCAAATACATTCTACAAAGCTAATTGAATCAAATTGAAAGTCAAACACATTCAAACAAAGCTATTTGAATAAAAATGAAAGTCAAATACATTCTACAAAGCTAATTAAATGAAAGTCAAACACATTCAAACAAAGCTAATTGAATCAAATGAAAATCAAACACATTCAAACAAAGCTATTTTAATTAAATGAATGTCAAATACATTCTACAAAGCTAATTGAATCAAATGAAAGTCAAACACATTCAAACAAAGCTATTTGAAGCAAATGAAAGTCAAATACATTCTACAAAGCAAATTGAAACAAATGAAAGTCAAACACAGTCAAACAAAGTTATTTGACTCAAATGAAAGTCAAATACATTCTACAAAGCTAATTGAATCAAATGAAAGTCAAGCACATTCAAACAAAGCTATTTGAATCAAATGAAAGTCAAATACATTCTACAAAGCTAATTGAATCAAATGAAAGTCAAACACATTCATACAAAGCTATTTGAATCAATGAAAGTCAAACTAAAAGCTGAAATCAAATGAAAGTCAAACACTTTCAAACAAAGCTATTTAATTCAAATGAAAGTCAAATACGTTCACAAAGCTAATTGTATCAAATGTAAGTCAAACGCAATCATATAAAGCAATTTGAGTCAAATGAAAGTCAAACACATTCAAACAAAGTTGTTTAAATTAAATGAAAGAGAAATGTATTCTACAAAGCTAATTGAATCAAATGAAAGTTAAACGCATTCAAACAAATCTATTTGAATCAAATGAAAGTCAAATACATTCAACAAAGCTAATTGAATCAAATGAAAGCTCAATGAAAGTCAACACATTCAAACAAAGCTAATTGAATCAATGAAAGTCAAATACATTCAACAAAGCTAATTGAATCATATGAAAGTCAAAACACATTCAAACGAAGCTAATTGAATCAAATGAAAGTCAAGCACATTCAAACAAAGCTATATTAATAAAATGAAAGTCAAATACATTCTACAAAGCTAATTGAATCAAATGAAAGTCAAACACATTCACAAATGAAAGTCAAATACATTCTACAAAGCTAATTGAAAAAATGAAAGTCAAACACAATCAAATATTTGAATCAATTGAAAGTCAAAGATATTCTACAAATGGAATCAAATGAAAGTCAAACACATTCAAACAAAGCTAATCAAATGAAAGTCAAATAAGTTCTACAAAGCTAATTGTATCAAATGAAAGTCAAACGCAATCAAATAAAGCTATTGGAGTGAAATGAAAGTCAAACATTCAAACAAAGTTGTTTAAATTAAATGAAAGTCAAATACATTCTACAAAGCTAATTGAATCAAATAAAAGTCAAACACATTCAACAAAGCTATTTGAATCAAATGAAAGTCAAACACATTCAAACAAAGCTATTTGAATCAAATGAGAGTCAAATACATTCAAACAAAGCTAATTAAATCAAATAAAAGTCTAATACATTCTACAAAGCTAATTGAATTAAATTAAAGTCAAACACATTCAAACAAAGCTAATTGAATCAAATGAAAGTCAAACCATTCAAACAAAGATTTCGAACCAAATGAAAGTCAAATACATTCTACAAAGCTAATTGAATCAAATGAAAGTCAAACACATTCAACAAAAGCTATTTGAATCAAATGAAAGTCAAACACATTCAAACAAAGCTATTTGAATCAAATGAGAGTCAAATACATTCAAACAAAGCTAATTAAATCAAATAAAGTCAATACATTCTACAAAGCTAATTGTATCAAATGTAAGTCAAACGCAATCATATAAAGCAATTTGAGTCAAATGAAAGTCAAACACATTTAAACAAAGTTGTTTAAATTAAATGAAAGTGAAATGTATTCTACAAAGCTAATTGAATCAAATGAAAGTTAAACGCATTCAAACAAAGCTATTTGAATCAAATGAAAGTCAAATACATTCAACAAAGCTAATTGAATCAAATGAAACTTTCACAAAGCTAATTGAATCAATGAAAGTCAAACACATTCAAACAAAGCTAATTGAATCAAATGAAAGTCAAATACATTCAACAAAGCTAATTGAATCAAATGAAAGTCAAACACATTCAACGAAGCTAATTGAATCAAATGAAAGTCAAGCACATTCAAACAAAGCTATATTAATCAAATGAAAGTCAAATACATTCTACAAAGCTAATTGAATCAAATGAAAGTCAAACACATTCAAACAAAGCTATTTGAATCAAATGAAAGTCAAATACATTCTACAAAGCAAATGAAACAAATGAAAGTCAAACACAGTCAAACAAAGTTATTTGACTCAAATGAAAGTCAAATACATTCTACAAAGCTAATTGAATCAAATGAAAGTCAAGCACATTCAAACAAAGCTATTTGAATCAAATGAAAGTCAAATACATTCTACAAAGCTAATTGAATCAAATGAAAGTCAAACACATTCAACAAAGCTATTTGAATCAATTGAAAGTCAAAGATATTCTACAAAGCTGATGAATCAAATGAAAGTCAAACACATTCAAACAAAGCTATTTGAATCAAATGAAAGTCAAATACGTTCCACAAAGCTAATTGTATCAAATGTAAGTCAAACGCAATCATAAAAGCAATTTGAGTCAAATGAAAGTCAAACACATTCAAACAAAGTTGTTTAAATTAAATGAAAGAGAAATGTATTCTACAAAGCTAATTGAATCAAATGAAAGTTAAACGCATTCAAACAAATTTATTTGAATCAAATGAAAGCTAATTGAATCAATGAAAGTGAAACACATTCAAACAAAGCTAATTGAATCAAATGAAAGTCAAATACATTCAACAAAGCTAATTGAATCAATGAAAGTCAAACACATTCAAACAAGCTAATTGAATCAAATGAAAGTCAAGCACATTCAAACAAAGCTATATTAATAAATGAAAGTCAAATACATTCTACAAAGCTAATTGAATCAAATGAAAGTCAAACACATTCAAACAAAGCTATTAAAATCAAATGAAAGTCAAATACATTCTACAAACTAATTGAATCAAATGAAAGTCAAACACAATCAAACAAAGCTATTTGAATCAAATTGAAAGTCAAAGATATTCTACAAAGCTGATGGAATCAAATGAATGTCAAACACATTCAAACAAAGCTATTTGAATCAAATGAAAGTCAAATAAGTTCTACAAAGCTAATTGTTATCAAATGAAAGTCAAAACGCAATCAAATAAAGCTATTTGAAGTGAAATGAAAAGTCAAAACACATTCAAACAAAGTTGTTTAAATTAAATGAAAGTCAAATACATTCTAAAAGCTAATTGAATCAAATGAAAGTCAAACACATTCAAACAAAGCTATTTGAATCAAATGAAAGTCAAACACATTCAAACAAAGCTATTTGAATCAAATGAGAGTCAAATACATTCAAACAAAGCTAATTAATCAAATAAAAGTCTAATACATTCAACAAAGCTAATTGAATTAAAATTAAAGTCAAACATATTCAAACAAAGCTAATTGAATCAAATGAAAGTCAAACCATTCAAACAAAGATTTCTGAAAGTCAAATACATTCTACAAAGCTAATTGAATCAAATGAAAGTCAAACACATTCAAATAAAGCTATTGAATCAAATGAAAGTCAAATACATTCTACAAAGCTAATTGAATCAAATGAAAGTAAAAAACATTCAAACAAAGCTATTTGAATCAAATGAAAGTCAAATACGTTCTACAAAGCTAATTGTATCAAAAGTCAAAGCAATTTGATCAAATGAAAGTCAAACACATTCAAACAAAGTTGTTTAAATTAAATGAAAGTGAAATGTATTCTACAAAGCTAATTGAATCAAATGAAAGTCAAACGCATTCAAACAAAGCTATTTGAATCAAATGAAAGTCAAATACATTCAACAAAGCTAATTGAATCAAATGAAACTCAACACATTCAAACAAAGCTAATTGAATTGAAAGTCAAACACATTCAAACAAAGCTAATTGAATCAAATGAAAGTCAAATACATTCACAAAAGCTAATTGAATCAAATGAAAGTCAAACATTCAAACAAAATTGAATCAAATGAAAGTCAAACATTCAACAAAGCTATATTAATAAAATGAAAGTCAAATACATTCTACAAAGCTAATTGAATCAAATGAAAGTCAAACACATTCAAACAAAGCTATTTGAATCAAATGAAAGTCAAATACATTCTACAAAGCTAATTGAATCAAATGAAAGTCAAACACATTCAAAAAAAGCTATTTGAATCAATTGAAAGTCAAAGATATTCTACAAAGCTGATGGAATCAAATGAATGTCAAACACATTAAAACAAAGCTATTTGAATCAAATGAAAGTCAAATAAGTTCTACAAAGCTAATGTATCAAATGAAAGTCAAACGCAATCAAATAAAGCTATTTGAGTCAAATGAAAGTCAAACACATTCAAACAAAGTTGTTTAAATCAAATGAAAGTCAAATACATTCTACAAAGCTAATTGAATCAAATGAAAGTCAAACACATTCAAACAAAGCTATT